>NC_091433.1:75016883-75038225 GCF_964237555.1 Oryctolagus cuniculus | reverse complement strand
TATGATTTTCTGGTTTTGGAATAAAGGTGATGTTGACCTTATAGAAGGAGCTTGGGAGGATTCTGTGATTCTGTCCCTTTTAGTTCTTTTGAATAGTTTGAGAATAATTGGAAATTGTTCTTTAAAAGTTTGGTGGAATTTACTAGTGCAGCTGTCTGGCTCTGGCTTTTTCTTTGTTGGGAAGAACTTTATTAATAATTCAATTTCTTAGTTCATTTAGGTTTTCTATATCTTCATATCAATTTTGGTAGATTATATGTGTCTGGGATTCTATCCATTTCTCCTAGATTTTCCTATTTGTTGGCATATAGCTATTTGTAGTAATTCCTAATGATTCTGTTTATTTGTCTGGTATCTGTTATGTCTCCTTTTTCATCTTCCCACCCCCCCTTTTTTTTTGCTAGATGGGCCAGTGATGTTAATTTTACTTATTTTGTTTTCCAAAAGCTATTCTTCATTTCAGTGATGTTTTGTATCTCTGGTTTCAATTGAGTTTATTTCTTCTCTAATTTTAATTATTTCTTCTAATTTAGGTTTGGGTTTGTTGTTGTTCTAGGTCTGTGAGATGCATTGTTAGATCATTTATTGGATGCCTTTCTAATTTGATTTAGGCACCAGTCTCTAACTTTTAACACTGCTTTTTCTGTATCCCATAAGTTTTGATATGTTATGTTGACTTCATTTCCAGGAATTTTTTGACTTTGCTTTTGATTTCTTCTGTGACCTACTGTTCATTCAGGAGCTTGTTGTTCAGTTTGCATATGTCCTAGAGATTCTTGAGTTGTTGATTTCCAACTTCATTCCCTTGTGGTCAAAGAAGATACACGGTGTTACTTCATGTTTTTTGACTTTGTTGAGGCTTACTTAACAGTGTAGAGTATGGTCTGTCCTAGAGAAAGTTCCATGCAATTTTGAAAAGAATGTGTATTCATTCAGCTGTGGGATAAAATGTTCTATAGTTATCAGTTAGGTCCGTTTGGTCTTTAGTGTTGATTAACTCCTTTGTTTCTTTGTTGACTTTTTGTCTACTTGATCTGTCCATTGATGAAAGTGCTGTGTTTACATCCCCTGTTACTTTTGTATTGGAGTCTGTGTCTCCCTTTAAATCTATTAACATTTGTTTTAAATAGCTGAGTGCCCTTTAATTGGATGCATTTACATTTAGTACAGTCATATCTTCCTGTTGAGTTGATCCTTTGATCATTACATAGTGCCCTTCTTTGTCTCTTTTAAAAGTTTTTATGTTAAAGTCTTTTTTGACTGGTATTAGGATGGTGGCTCTTGCTTATTTTTTTCTTCCTATTAGGAGTATCTTTCCATCCTTTTCACTTTCAGTTGGCGTGTACCTTTGTTGTTTAGTTATGTTTTTTGTAAGCAGCAAATAGATGGGTTTTATTTTTAATCCATTCAGCCAGTCTGAATCTTTTATTTGTAGAATTTAGGCCATTTACATTACATTCAGGGTTATTGTTGATGAGTAATGACTTTGTCCTGCCATTTTCCATAAATACTCCTGTTATTTGCTTTGGGTTTCCTTTGTGCTTTTACTAGGAGATTTTCTGTCTTTACATTTTTTGATGATGCTTACCATTTTTCTCTGTGTCTGTGTGTAGCACATTCTTAAGTATCATTTGTAAGACTGGATGAGAAGTAACAAATTTATTTCAATTTCTCTTTGTTTTGGAAGATATTCATTTCACCTTCATTTATTAATGAGAACTTTGTAGCATACAGTATTCTGGATTGACAGGTTTTTTCTTTTAAGACTTGGACTATAACTTTCCATTCTCTCCTAGCCTATAGACTTTTTGGTGAGAAATCAGCTGTCAGTATAATCTGAGATCTTCTGAAGGTAACCTTTTGTTTCTTTTGTGCATGTTTTAGATTCTTTTCTTTATTTTTTTCTTTTAAAAGTTTGACTATACTGTGTCTTGGTTAAGATTTTTTTTTAATATTTATTTATATGAAAGGCATAGTTGAGAGAGTATTTGTCTATTAAATCCAGCTTCTTGGCTATGCTCACAAGCAGTTTTTCCTCCTACCTGTTTTCTTTTTTCCATACATGGTTAAAGTTTTTCTATTATACATGTAGAAGGATGTTACATGGTTAAATAAATGCACTCAAAATAAGGAACTTTAAAATACCATTATTTTGTAATGGAATTGGATGCTTAGTAAGATAGCAAGTAGATACATTTTACTTCATGTGTTTACCTTTGCTGATTAACTGTTAGGATATTGCACATACCATATTACATAGGAAATTTTATTCTGCGTAAATGCCAGTTATAATCTTTTGTGGAAGGGAATGGTAATGCACTACACAAACTTTTTTTCTTTATTGTACTATTCTTGAAGACGTACATTCAAGAAGCATAAGCCATTTATGTGTCAAAACAAGCAAGAGTTTTTTATTTGAGAAGAGATTTCTCTTAGGATACAGTTTTAGGAAAGGAAAATTGAGAATGGGAATAAGGAAGGAGATCAGCACATTAGTAAGTGTACTGGATTGAATCTTGTGACAGGTAGTGTATGTGGTTTGCCATTTGTACTACAACATTCTATAACATTTTTGCATGAAAATATTGCTAGAACAGCTACTTACAGGGAGTCTGATCAAGCATGGTGGCTTACTTAACTGGTTTATTGTTTCTGCGAGGATTTTTTTTTAAAGATTTATTTATATATTTAAAAGCAGAGTTAGAGAGGGAGACATGGAAGTGGGGGTGGAGAGGGAGAGGGAAAGAGAGACACTCTTCAGTTTGTTGGTTCAGTCCCTAGATGGCCAAAACTATTGAGGCTGGGCTAGGTTGAAAACAGGAGCCTGAACTCTGGATACCAGTTGAGTGTAGGCCCCCAACTACGTGAACCATTTTCCACTGCTTTTCCAGGTGCATTAGCAGGGAGAGCTGGATTGGAGGTGGAGTAGCTGGGGCTCTAACAGTGCCCATATGGGATGTGGGCATTGCAGGCAGTGGCTTAACCCACTACATAACAACGTCAGCCCCTGAGAATTGAAATACTTAAATGTTTAATTGTTAAAGTTACTTAATGTATGTTGAATAATCCTAATTATGGACCTTATAAAAGTGGTGTTTTGGTTAATTTGAGTAACCAGATGGAGAGATGGATTGATGTGTAGTCAGTCTCTGTAGAATATCAACTGAAAGGCAATCTATCTAGGAAGATAGGAGAATTTCCCTTTTGTCTTTCTTTTATATTTTATATAAAAGTTGTATTCATGTAATTCTCTTATCTGTTTTGAATAATTTGTTCATTATGATTCATTCAATCTGTACTAGCACTGTTACAGGTTTAGGCCGAATCAAAAGGTAGAGGTTATCCTATGTAGAGACTCTGTTTAGTGAGGAAGACACACACAAAAGTGAACGAGCAATGTAAGTGCTATGATAGAGCCACATATGACTACTTTGTAAGAAGTCCATTTTTCTACAAGGCAGGAAATGAAAAGGGTTCACAGTTAGGTAATTGACTGAATTTAGTCTTGACTCATGAGGAGGACATTGACAGGGTGATGGGAGGCCGTGGGTTAGATCTAGAATATATATGTGGTTGGGAGATAGTAGTGGTTAAAAAAAAAAAAAAAACAACGATGAATGGGGAATTTCGAGTAGTCAAAGGAGAAATTCACAAAAGAAGAGAAATCTGTAAGTATCTCGAAGTAAGGGAATTTCAAATAGTGAATGCACAGGGATCTATTAGGATTACATGGAGTGAGACTGAAAAGATGTTCAAGGAATCCAAGGCTTGAATGGTCTGAAATAATAAAGTGCATTTTATACTGTAGGAGATGTGAAAATCTTGAAGGAGAAAATATATTGAGAGGGGCCCTGAGACCCTAGAGATAAGAGAGCATATAGACTAACTTAACTTTGCTCATGATCAAAATTCTGCGTTTCACAGCCTCTCACCTGCACGTTCAGACTGTTGAAACAGGATATGGTATTCAACACTGAGGGCCCAGATGCACCTCAGTTCCAACTAGCCTAACCACAAAAATTCCACCAAATGTCCTTTTTGCTTTCAACACTGATTATAGGTCCCTTGCCCGGCAACAACCCTCATAGCAGGGAACAATTTCAGCCCTGTCCGTCTGTAAAAACCAACCCAGACGAGCATCATAAATACCCCGGGACCGCAAGTAGGCCTTGGCTTGATCTTGCCAGCCCCTTCCACTGCTGGGAGCGTTTTTTTTCTTGTTGATCTAATAAAGTTCTCCCTCTCTTCTCATCATTGTATCCAGTCTTGTTAATCTTTGACTCAGGGACAACAACCTGGATCAGATTCACAAAGTTCCCTCAACGTTCAAAGCACTACTTGTTGAAAAAATAACTCTTATAGTGTTGTAGAAGGAATTCAGAGTTACAGGTGCTCTGAAATAGGACTCTGACTCAAGGCTCTGGAAATAGTTGTTTGGAATCAGTAATGAAAGGCTGTTTTCAGATTCAGAAATTGATCCTACAGTATATATCTCCTTTTTCATTTTTTGCATTTTGATTCGAATCTTCTCTCTAGTTTTATTGGTTAGTCTAATAGTTTATCAATTTTATTTGTTTTCAAAGAACCAACTCGCTTAGTTTCATATTACCAGTACTGAAGCTCTACTGAAAGCGTTCTCCTCCTCCGTAAGGTTGATTGTGACCATTATAGCCAGTATTGAGGTTCTTTCATTCATTTAATAATACTACATATATGATGGTTTGTGAATGTATGTCCTTTCTCTCCCATTAGTTATTACTCTGCACAGTAATTATACATTTATTAGTTAACATAGTTCATTTGTTCTCTGCATGGTTTTCAATTTTTATTTTACCTTTTTTGTTTTATGTTGCTTTTATTGAATATCCTCAAGTTTACTTATTTCTTTTGTCAATAAGCTTGTGGCATTCATTGAACCCAGCCACTTAGGTAAGGGTTAATGTGTCCTAACTGGCTAACCAGTACACCTGGTTATACAGTATAAACTAGTATACCAACCTAGAAGTGAGTTTTGTTTAATTTTTCTCCTTATGATGAAGCAAATCTTCCTGTTTCTTTGCCTACATGGAAATATTTGATTAAATTCCAGACATTGTGAGTTTTTACTTGGATGCTAGATATTTTTATATTCCTATTCATATCATGAAATTTATTGTGGCTGTGATGCAAATATTTTAATCCTTTAAGATCCTGATTATGAGATTTTTAGGTAGACTGAAAGCAGCACTAAGTCCAGGGATAATTATTCCCTACTACTGAGGCAAGACCCTCTGAATACTCTTGGATATAATACCCTGTGAATTGTGAGCCACCCCCCCCCCCCCAATCTGCTTTTGAAATTGGACGTTATTTCTGGCCCTTTGTAAATACTTGGTACTGCTCTTGTGAAGCAGGTCTGCTGTATACTTCGTATCAACTTACCTAGTCTGGTAAGAGATCACATTCATGTGCAACAAGTTATGTGGACTAGGTATATTACAGATAGTAGCAGGGGTAGACAGACCCTAGGATTCTGTGGAAGCTGGTTTTCCAAATCTCAAGACAGCTTTTGGGCGGAGGGTGTCTCCACTGCATATCCCCCATTGCACACAGCTGTGAGAGACCCTGGAAAGAGTCCACCTTGGGTTTTGTGTCCTGGGGCATTGTGACTCTCTGGGCTAAAGCATTGAAGGACAAGCCTGTTTCTAAGGGGGACTGGAAGAGACCCTGGGCTGTTTGGGAGTGTCCTCCCCTCTCTATCAAGACGTTGTAGTCCCAGCGCATTGTACCATTAATTTTTGAGAAGTGGCACACAAGAAAGAGGGGAGAACTCGGTAGGTCCAGCACACTTGGGGAACTGTCCTGCAGGTCTCATTATCCTTTCAGAGTAATCTCAGCTAAGTTCCTCAGTTGTAGGTCTTGATCAGTGCTTAGCTGAATACCCAAGGGAGAACCTTATCTCTGGTTGTCTAGGTTGCTCTGTGGAGCTCTCTCCTCTCATATGCTGCCCTGTAATTGTAGCTGCCTTGTTTGCTTGGACTTGCAACTTTGTAACTCGGGAGTCAGCTGATCTGTCTTCAGCCTCCAATCTGTCCTCAGGCAGTAAGGAGGAACCTGGTTTCTTATCTCCTCAGCTTTCGCTGGCATTCATTACCTGTTAGCCAGCGTCCTGAATAATCGTTTTGTGTATTTGTTGATTTGCTTTATTTGCTTCAGATGGGTGGGAAAATTCAGTCCTTGTTGCCATATCTTGTCCAGAAGTGGAAGAATTGCATTTGTGGTTTCGCACAAGTGTTGTGAGATTCTTAAGAGAAATCCGTAAGAGAGGAAGTCATTTTCAAACCCAGTGCAATGGATTGTAGTGCTCCTTTTAGCTCTTTATTTCCATAAATTTGTCTCAAAAATTAAGTAATACTTAAAGTAGTCTTTATATGTCAGCTGTCTTTGCTCTAAGAATTAAAATGATAGTGTTAATATATTCAAAATATGCCATAAGGAGTTGGTGATTTCAGTGAATGACTGTAATTTGAATAATTGAATAATTTAGGTCCCAATGGTAAATCTTTAACATATTTCTCTAGATCTTTAAAACTAAAGTTATGTGTAAAATTGTTTCAAGACAGTGGTCAATATTCCCTAGATGTAGTTTGCAAGTTTTCTAATGTCCTCTAAAGTGATAGAATAGTTTCTTGGAATGAGTATACAGGAAGCATTTTAAAGCCTATTCTTTCCCATTTCATAGTCCATATGTGAGATGACGTTTCTGAAATGGTGTCTTTTTTAAAATTTTATTTGACTAATTGTTCATAGAATAATACCATCCCTTTATGACTTCTAAAGAAACACTGGAGGTGGGATATGTGGTATAGGTAATGGGAGAATTTACATTGCTGAAATTAGTGGATGTAGCAAAAGCTAGTTGCTTTTGACAGGATCAGTAAGGGTAGGTAGCACAGTAGGAAGTGATCAGTGACACAGGGATAAGCGTAATACACACATGAGGCAGAACCTTGACCAAGATTAGAATCATGACTGGGAACAAGAGCTAACTTAATAATTGGCAATTGCAGTATATTTTTTAAAAGAGTTTTATTTATTTGAAAGATAGTTACAGAGACAGAGAGTGAGCTTCTGTTGCTGGATCACTCTCCAAATGACTGCAAGACCCTGGGATGGTCCAGGCTGAAGTCAGAAGACGGGAGCTTCCTCCAAGTCTCCCCCCACCACCCTCCCTCCCTCTCCCTCTCCCCCCTCCCTCCCTCCCTCCTTCCTTCTCCCTCCCCTCCTTCTCTCCTCTCCTTCTCTCCCTCCCTCTCTCACTCTCTCCCTGTCTCCTTCCCTCCCTCTCTCCTTCCCTCTCCCTCTCTTCCTCCCCCTCTCTCCCTCCCTCTTTCACTCCTCTCCCTCCCTCCCTCTCTCACTCCTTCTCTCCCTCCTTCTCTCCCTCCCTCCCTCCCTCTCTCCCTTCCTCCCTCCCTCCCTCTCTCACTCCCTCTCTCCCTCCTTCCCTCTCTCCCTCTCCCCCTCTCTCTCCCCCCTCCCGTCTCTCCCCCCATTTCTCCCCCCTCCCGTCTCTCCCCCCCTCCCGTCTCTCCCTCCCGTCTCTCCCCCGTCTCTCCCCCTTCTCCCGTCTCTCCCCCATCTGTCCCCCTCCCCGTCTCTCCCCCTCTCCCCCTCTCCCCCTCTCTCCCTCTCTCCCCCCTCCCCCCTCCTCTCCTTCTCTCTCCCCCCTCTCCCCTCTCTTCCCCCTCTGCTCTCCCTCCCTCCCTCCCTCTCTCCTTCCCTCCCTCCCTCCCTCTGTCCCCCTCTGCCCCCTCCCCCCTCAGGTCTCTTATGTTGATACTGAGGCCCAAGCACTTGGGCCATCTTTTTCTGCTTTCCAAGGTGCATTTGCAGGGAGCTGGCATGGAAGCAGAGCAGCTGAATTTTGAACTGGTGCCCATATGGTCATCAGTGCTGCAAACAGAGACTTCATCCTCTGCACCACAGCATCCTCACTATTTCTTTAAAAGGTTATCCTCCTCGCCCTTTCCCCATTTAAGTTCTATTTCTCAACAGTGATATCTTTATTCCCTTTTACAAGTCAGCCTCTCCCTAAGGTCCTGTTTTCCCAGGGCCTTATGGGCACATGAAATTTGCAGTTGCTACATGTGCAAACTGCTTGTACAAGGTAGTTGTAGCCAGTTATCAGTAATTTTGCCATCAATATTTTGTATTGAAAATGGACCACGAGATGTTTTCTCATAGGATCTATAAATAAGGATATGTTGACTTTCTGCTTTCCTATTTGGATGCCCTTTATTTCTCTCTCGCCTATTTCTCTCTTCTTTCCAATACTGTATTGAATAAGAATAGTGTAATTGGGACAACTTTGTCTTATTTGTGACAAAAAAGGATGTGATTTCATTTTTCGTGATTTGTTAAGATGGCTTTGGATTTGTGGTTTGTAGACTTTTTTTTTATGGAGAGTTGTGTTTTATGTGTTAGTACTTTGAGAATTTCTGCATTCATGTTCATCCAGGATATTGGTCTATAGTTTTCTTTTTCGGTTATTTCCTTTTCTGGTTCTGGTTCCAGGGTGATCCTGGCCTTATTACATGAATTTGGAAAGGTTCTTTGCCTTTTGATTCTGCAGCATAGTTTGAGGTTTTCTGAAACTTTAAAGTTTTATGAAAGTGGTCAGTAAAAGATGTGCTCTTGGATTTTCTTTGATGGGAGACTTACTATAGGTTTTTTCAGAATTTCTATGTCCTCATTATTATTATTTATTTTTTTAAAGATTTATTTATTTGAAAGGCAGAGTTACAGAAAGGCAAAGGCAAAGGCAGAGAGAGTCTTGCATCCACTGGTTCACTCCCCAGATGGCTGCAGTGGCTGGAGCTGCACCCATCTGAAGCCAGGAGCCAGGAGCTGTTCCAGGTCTCCCATATGGGTGCAGAAGCCCAAGGACTTGGACCATCTTCCATTGCCTTCCCAGGTCATAGCAAGAGAGCTGGATTGGAATAGGAGCAGCCGGGACTTGAACCGGCACCCATATTGATGCTGGCACCACAAGTGGCTGCTTTACCCTCTAGGCCACAGCACCAGCCCCTATTATTTAACTTTGATATGTATGTCGTTTTTTTAGGCTTTCCAATGTGTTGTCATGTAGTTATTGACAGTAGTCTTTAATGATCCTTTTATTTCTGTGGTATCAATTGTAATGTCTCCTTTTCCTCCCATCCAAGTACTAACCAGGCCCGACCCTGCTTAGCTTCCGAGATCAGAGGAGATCGGGCGTGTTCAGGGTGGTGTGACCATAGACAATGTCTCCTTTTTCATCTCTGATTTCCTTTGGGTCTTTTCTTGGTTAGTCTAGCTAAAGGTATGTTAATTTTGTTTATCCTTTCAAAAAAATTCTTTCTATCACTGATACATTTTATATATTTATTCTCTATTTTTTCAGAATTTTGTTATGTATTTGCTTCTAATTTCGCTTTAATAGTTATTTGACTTATATTACTGAATTGCTTATTTGCAGTCTTTTTGTTGTTGTTGTGCATGCTTATTTCTATTAACTGCCCTTGGAATGCTGTTTTGCTGTGTCTCCTCATAGGGTTTAGTATGTTGTATTTTCATTTTCACTTGTTTAAGTATTTTAAAATTTCCCTTTTAATTTCTGTTTAAGCATTTAAAGTGTTTTTAAAGTGAATATTCTTTTCAAAAACGTTTTATTTAAGAAATACAAACTTCATGTGTTTCATAAATACACCTTAGGAATGTTCTGATTGTTCCCACTGTAGCCGCCCTCTCACCCCTCTTCCTCCTCCCTCTCATTTTCTGATTTTTATTTTTTACCAAGGTTATTTTCAATTATCTTTATACACTTATGATTAACTCTATATTGAATAAAGAGTTGAATGAGTTGTATGAAAAAGTTCCTCAGCAGTTGAGACAAGGGCAGTTCAAAGTCACTACATCTGGAATTGTTAATTTCACTTCTATAGATGACCTTTTAGGTGCTCTATCAGTTTCACAGATCAGGGAGAACATATGGTGTTTGTCCTTTTGGGACTGGCTTATTTCACTAAGTATGATGTTTTCCAATGTCATCCAGTTTGTTGCAAACTATAATTTTTTTGTTACTGCTGTGTAGTATTCCATGGTGTACATATCCCATAATTTCTATATCCAATATTTAGTTGGTGAGCATTTATATTGATTGCATAGCTTAGCTATTGTGAATTGAGCTGCGGTAAGTATGGGGACAGATAACACTTTTCGTATGCTGATGTCATTTCCCTTGGGTAAATTGCCGAGGGAGTGTGAAGTCTGGGTCTTGAGGTAGGTCTATATTCAGATTTCTGAGCTATCTCCTTATTGTCTAACACAGTGGCTGTACCAGTTTACATCCCCACCAACAGTGTATTAGGGTACCTTTATCCCCACATCCTTGCTAGCATTTGTTGGTTGATTTCTGTATGAAAGCCATTCTAAAGGGATTAACCTCATTGTGGTTTTGATTTGCATTTCCTGATGGCTAGTGATTCTGAGCATTTTTTCATGTGTCTGTTGGCCCTTTGGATTTCCTCTTTTGAAAAATGCCTGTTTGTCTTTTTGCCCACTTCTTAACTGTTTTTTTTTTTTTTTTTGATCTCTTTGTAGATTCTGGTTATTAATCCTTTATCAGTTGCATAGTTTATAGATGATTTCTCCCATTCTGTTGGTTGCTTTTTCACTTTGTGGTGGTTTCCTTTTCAGTACAGAAGCTTCTCAATTTGATATAATCTTATTTGTCAATTTTGGCTTTGATTGCCTGTGCCTCTGGGGTCTTTTCCAAGAACTCTTTTCCTATGCCAATGTCTTGCAGAGTTTCCACAGTTTTTTCTAATAATTTGATAGTTTTGGGTTGTAGATTTAGGTCTTTAATCATTTTGAGTGGCTTTTTGTACAAGATATAAGATAAGGGTCTTGCTTCATAGTTCTGCATGTGGAGATCCAGTTTTCCCAGCACCAGTTTTTGAAGAGACTGTCCTTGCTCCAGGGATTGGTTTTAGCTCCTTTGTCATATATAAGTTGGTTGTAGATGTGTGGGTTGATTTATGGCATTTCTATTCAGTTCCATTGATCTATCCATCTCTTTTTGTGCCAGTACCAGGATGTTTTGATTATAACTGTCCTGCAGTGTATGCCTTGAAATCTGGTATTGTGATGCCTCTGGCTTTGTTTTTGTTGTGTAAGATTGCTTTAGCTATTTTGGGTCTCCTGTGTTTCCATATAAATTATATTTACTTTTTCATCTCTAATTATATTGATTTGTGTGTTCTGTCTCTTTTTTTTGGGTTACTTGAGCCAATGGTGTGTCAGTTTTATTAAGTTGATTTTTTGAAAATAAATATTCATATTGCTGATCTTTTGTATTGTTTTTTAATTCAATTTTCTTGATTTCTTGTCTAATTCTTTGCTCCTATAAGTTTTGGGTTTCATTTGCTGTTGTTCTTCTAGCTTCTTGAGATGCATCAGTAGCTCATTTATTTGGTACCCTTCCAATTTTTTGATGTTGGCACCAATTGCTGTAAACTTTGCTCTTAACACTGCTTTTGCTGTATCCTATAAGTTTTGGAATGCTGTATTATCATCATCATTTGTTTCCAGGAATTTTTTGATTTCTCTTGATTTCTTCAGTGGCCCAGTGTTCGTTAAGGAGCATGTTGTTTAGTCTCCATGAGTGCTTGCATGTGTTCTAGAGATTCCTGAGTTCTTGATTTCTAGCTTCATTCCATTGTGGTGAGAGAAGATGAATGGTATGATTTCGGTATTTTGGAATTTGCTGAGACTTGCTTTATGAGCTAGCATGTGGTCAATCCTAGAAAAGTCCCATAAAATGGTGAGAAGAATGTGAATTCTGCCTCTGTATGATGAAAAGTTCGTAGATATCTGCTGGGTCCATTTGATCTATAGTATTGAATAACTCTGTTGTTTATTTGCTGATTTTCAATCTGCGTGATTTGTCCATTGCTGAAAGTAGGTTGTTGAAGTTCGCATTATTATTGTATTGGAGTCTATGTCTCACTTTAGATCCATTAACATTTCTTTTAAATAGCCAGGTGCCCTGTAAATAGGTATATATATGTTTATAATAATGACATCATTGTTGTTGATCCCTTAAACATTACATAATGCCCTTTTTTGTCTCTTTTAACAATTTTTGTGTTAAAATTTATTTGTCTGATACCAGGATGGCTACACCACCTCCTTTTTGGTTTCTGTTAGCATGGAATATCTTTTTCCATCCTTTCACTTTAAGTCTGCATGTATCTTTGTTGGGGAGATGTGTTTCTTGTAGGTAGAAAATAGATGGGATTTTTTAATCCATTCAGCCAGTCTGTGTCTTTTAACTGGAGATTCGAGCCTGTTTACAGCCTCAGTGACTATTAATAAGCAGGAACTTGGCCCTTACATTTTTCCATAAACATTTGTATTGTTTACTTTGGATTTCCTTTATACTTTTATTGGGAGATTTTCTGCCTTCACCTTTTTTCATAGTAACGACCATGTTTCTGTGTTTGTGTGTGTAGCACATCCTTAAGTATCTTTTGTAAGGCTGGATGAGTGGTGACAGATTCTTTCGATTTCTGTTATGGAAAGTTTATTTCACTTTCATTCATAAATGAGAGCTTTTCAGGGTACAGTATTCTGGGTTGACAGTTTTGTTCTCTTAAGATTTGGAATATATCTCACCAATCTCTCCTTGCCTGTAGGGTTTCTGATGTGATGTTAACTGTGAGTCTAATTGGAGATCCTGTGAAAGTAATCTGGTGTTTGTCTTGTGCACATTGTAGAGTCTCTTCTTTATATTTTACTGTGGCGAGTTTTACTACAAGGTGTTGTGGTGAAAATCTTTGCTGGTCATGTCTGTCAGGAGTTCTATGTACTTCCTGTACTTGGATGTCCCTTTGTCCAAATTAGGGAAGTTTTCTGTGTTTATTTCACTGAAACAGTCTTCTAATTCATTCTCTATTTCCACATCTTCAGAAACTCCTAAGACCCATATATTGGTTCATTTGTTTTTGTCTCATAAATCTGACACTGTTTTTTATGTATTTTTTTAAAAATTTATTTGAAAGAGTTACAGAGAGAGGTCTTCCATCCTCTGGTTCACTCCCCAGATGGCTGCAATGGGCAGAGCTGTGCCAATCCAGAGCCAGGAGCATCTTCCAGGTCTCTCCCATAGGTGCAGGGGCCCATGGATTTGGGCCATCCTCCACTGCTTTCACAGGCCACCCAGGCTACAACAGAGAGCCAGATGGGAAGAGGAGCAGCCAGGACTAGAACCAGTGCTCATATGGCATGCTGGTGCTTCAGGCCAGTGCTATAACACGCTGTGCCACAGTGCCGGCCCCGACACTGTTTTTTCAGTTTTCTTTCTTTTTTTTTTTTTTTTTTTTTTTGACAGAGTGGACAGTGAGAGAGAGACAGAGAGAAAGGTCTTCCTTTTGCCGTTGGTTCACACGCCGGTCATTGGAGGGTGAACCAACGGCAAAAGGAAGACCTTTCTCTCTGTCTCTCTCTCACTGTCCACTCTGCCTGTCAAAAATAAATAAATAAATAAATAAATAAATAAAAGAATTCAGTAGAACAAACGAAAAACACAGTTGAAAGTCTTCATTGCCAATATTTTGTTTTGACTTCCCTTTAAAATCTCAAATTCATGGGAAAATTTTTCATTCATGTCATGTACGGATTTCTTTTTTTATGTTTTTTTATGTAAATCTTTTTATTTATTTGACAGGTAGAGTTATAGACAGAGAGAGAGTCAGAGAGAAAGGTCTTCCTTCTGTTGGTTCACCCCCCAAATGGCTGCCACGGCTGGCGCTGCACTAAGCCGAAGCCAGGAGCTCAGGTGCTTCTTCCTGGTCTCCCATGAGGGTGCAGCAGCTCAAGCACTTGGGCTATCCTCCACTGCCCTCCTGGGCCACAGCAGAGAGATGGACTGCAAGAGGAGAAACCAGGACTAGAACCTGGTGCCCATATGGGATGCTGGCACCGCAGGCAGAGGATTAACCAAGTGAGCCATGGTGCTGGCCCCTGGATTTCTTTAGTTCAGGAATTTGCTTCTAATTTTTTACCTACAATAAATTTTTAAAATTCTGTTTCTGGCATTTCATGAATCTCATCACCTTCACATTCTAGTATTGAAGTGTTGCATTGTTTTGCGGTGTCATGTTGCCTTCCTTATTCTTGTTTCTTGAGCTGTTGTGTTTATTGTTAGGCATTTGTGGAGATAATTGTTGGTTTTGTTTTTTCCCTATGATGGCTTTTATCTTTGGATTGTTCCTCTGTGGCTTAGTGGAATGTCACCTCTTTCAGTGAATACCCAGAGGCGTATGCTGGGTGTGGTCAGGGAGCTCTGTTTTGTGCTCCCAGATGAGGGCAGTACTCAAGATGACACCCAAGTTGGGAGTGATAAATGTCTCTCTTTCTCTTTTTAATCAGAGGGGAGGCTTGTTCTGCTCTATTGGCATGTTCTTACGCTTATCTCCTCTCCTCAAAGGAGACCAATGCTAGCCCCAGTGGGTACAGTATTCATCTGTGCTGTCACAAGAATCATACAAAGGATCTGTGCAGTCCTCAGTGTGAGCACGGTTTCCCCAACAGTGACCCTCACCAGGGAATTGGGGAGCCCAGAGCATGAGGAACCATCCACAGTAACTGCCCAAAGTCCTAGGCTACCTTGCACCCTCCCACGCAGCCACAGTTTTTTCACAGTCCCGGGACAGAAGGCTCCCACAGTCATGAGCACCCAGTCCCCTCTCAGTTCTCCCAGACTCAGGTGTCTCCTCTCGGCTGGTTTCTGGGCATGCACACACAAACTGGCATAGCTGTTATATCTGTCCAAAGTGACAGCCGCCCTCTCTGATAGTTACAGGACTCTGGTGCTGGGTGGTCAGGGAGAGAGAAACATGCACCCCCCTTTTCCCTCTAGGTTAGCAGGTGCACTGTCCCCAACAGGGCTCCAAACGAGACTCAAGCCAGGTTCTTTCCACAACTTTACTGCCAGTGAATTGGGCTGCTGTAGTCTGTTCTCAACATCACTCCAAAGCTGGAACTGAGGTTCTCAGCTTCTGGGGTTCTGAGTTGTGCCTTAATTAATTTTTTTAAAAAAAATTAGGTAAACAAATTTCATGTATTTCAGATACATAGATTGAGGAACATAGTGATACTTCCCACATCATCCTCCCTCCCGCCCACTCTCTCACTCTTCTTTCTCCTTCCTCTCTTATTCTCTGACTTAATTTTTACAAATATCTATTTTCGGTTTACTCATAAGATTAACCCTACACTAAGAGTTTAACAAATCGAAGAAAAAAGCATTGTTCCTCAACATTGGAGACAGGGGTTGTAAACAATCAATCTCAAAATGTCAATTTTACTTCTTTAAATTGCATTTTTTAATACTCTGTTAGTTACCACAGATCAGGGAAAACATGGTATTTGTCTTTTTGGGACTGGCTAATTTTACTAAGTATAATGGTTTCCTGTTGTATCCATAATGTTGCAAAAGACAGGACTTTATTCTTTTTCACAGCTGAATAGTATTCAATTCTCTATCAGTCTAACATTTTTTTACCCAGTCACCTGTTGATGGATTCTTTATTGAGTCCTTGGTCATTGAAGAGAATCTTAATTACCATGTAAATGTGAAATGTTATTTTTCTTGATGTTGAATTTTATTCCATTGTCACAGAGATAGATGATTTTGATCTTTTTGAAACTTAGATTGTACTTAACATATTGACTATCTTTGATTATGTTTCATGAGCTGATGAAAAGAATATATATTCTGTAGCTGTTAGATAAAATGTTTTGTAAATGTCTTAGTTAAATTTTGTTTATGGTATAGTCAAATGCTTTTTTTTTTTTTTTTTTAAGATTTATTTTATTTATGTGAAGGGCAGAGTGACAGGGAGAGACAGAGACTGTGAAATCTTGCATCCCCTGCTTCACTGCCCAAATGATCACAGTGGCTTGGCCTGGTGCCAAAGCCAGGAGCCAGGAGCTACATCCTGGTCTTCCATGTGGGTTGCAGGGGCCCAGCCACTTGGGTCATCTTCTGCTTTCCCAAGTGCATTAGCAGGGAGCTAGATCTGAAGTGGAGCAGCTGGGACTTGAACTGGTATTCTGATAACATAGGATGCCTTCATTGCAGGCCTTAGTTTAATCTGTCTTGCCATAATGCATGTGCTGTGATTTTTTTTTTTGTAAATCAGGATGATTTCCATTAACTAGGGTGTTGAAGTCTCAGATTATTATTGTTATCTGTCCCTTCCTTTGGATCTAGTAATGTTTGGGTTATATAATGGGGTGCTCCAGTATTATATATGTATATTTACAATTGTTATTTCTCTTCTTGAATTGATCCCTTTTTATTTACATAATACCTTTCTTTGTCTCTTTTTATAGTTTTTTACTTAGTCTTTTTTTAATGTTATAACTATTTTTTATTCATTCTTGGTTTCTATTTACATGGTTTATCTTTTTTAATCCATTTACTTTTTTTTTTTTTTTTTTTTTGACAGGCAGAGTGGACAGTGAGAGAGAGACACAGAGAGAAAGGTCTTCCTTTGCCGTTGGTTCACCCTCCAATGGCCGCTGCTGCGGCCAGCGCGCTGAGACCGGCGCACCGCGCTGATCCTAAGGCAGGAGCCAGGTGCTTCTCCTGGTCTCCCATGGGATGCAGGGCCCAAGCACTTGGGCCATCCTCCACTGCACTCCATGGCCACAGCAGAGAGCTGGCCTGGAAGAGGGGCAACCAGGACAGAATCTGGCGCCCCGACCAGGACTAGAACCCGGTGTGCTGGCGCTGCAAGGCGGAGGATTACCCTATAGAGCTGCAGTGCCCGCCTTAATCCATTCACTTTCAATCTGTATGTGTTTCCATTGAAGTGAATTTCTTGTAGGCAGAATACACCTGGATTTTGATTTTCACTTTTTGTTCTTTAATCCATTTAGCTGGTCTAATTCTTTTAACTGGAGATTAATTCTTTACAATCAAGATCATTGGTATATAAGACAATCTTGTCTTTTTGTTAGTTTTTTCTTTATATGTGTGTATATATATATATATATATATACACTTCTAGGTGCATCCTTGTTTGATGGTTTTATGTACTGCTCAGGTTTGATTGTTTTCTCTCTTTTATATATATTTACTCTTACATTTTTGTAATTTTACTTATGTTCATGATGGTAGTTACCATTCTTTTGCTTACTGTGTAGCGCTTCCTTAAGCATTTCTTTAGGCCTTGTCTGATTGTGACATATTTTCTCAGTTTTGTCTGGAGATTTTTATTTCTCCTTTGGTTGTCAAGGATAGCTTTGGTTGATGTAGTGTTTTTGTTTGGAAGATTTTCCTTTTTCTAGTACTTTGAATAAATCATCCCATCCTCTCCTGGCCTGTAAGATTTCTACTGATAAGTCTACATGTAAGTTTAATGGGGATTCCTGATATGTGACCTGAGAAATTTCTTTTCTGGATTTTAGAATTCTTTGCCTTGTGTTTTTGACTGTTTGACCACAATACGTTTTGGGGAAGAGACCTTTGGTTGTATTTCTTAGGGGGTCTTTTGAGATTCCTCTCCCTGGATGTTTGCTGAGATTTGCAAAGTTTTCAGTAGTTGTTTACATTTTCCTATGCCTTTCCCTTATGTTCTCCTTCTGGAACACCAGTGATGCAAAAATTTGTTCACCTACTGTTTTCCTACTGTAAGTCTAATAGACTTTCTTTATTCTTTTAGTGTTTTTCTCTTTTTTTTTTTTTTAGCTGACAGTTGTTTTAAAAGACCTGTCTTCAAACTTAGAAGTTCTTCCTTCTGCTTGATCCAGTGTGTGTTGAGACTGTCAAATGTATTATTTACTTACTGAGTTCTTTTGCTCTGTGTTTTCTGCTTTTTTTTTTCCTGATTTTTCCATTCACATAGTGAATTATCTTCCTAATTTGACTGAATTGTCTGTATTCTCTTTTATCTCATTGCATTTCCTTAAAATCATTATTTTGAATTGTTTTTCAGGCAGTTCGTCAGTTTCCTTTTCTGGAATTTAGTGTTGGAGCTATTCAGTTCTTTCAGAAACATCTTGTTACCTTTTATGTTCCTTGCTATGTCCCTGTGGATTGGGTTGTAGGTAGGTGCTTTCGTGTAGAATCTGTGTAGCTTCTTTAGCTGTAATCAATATTGGCAACATTGAGGGTGTCTCTGTGGCCTCGGCTGTGGGAGTTGTGGGGTTTCACCACCTGTGGTACAGCTCTTATGTTTGGCAGGTTTGCTGGTGGCTCTGAGCATAGTATACCCAGGTTTCTCTGGGTCACATGTTAGCCAGGCAATCTGGAAGCCTTATGAAGGTGAGGTAGGTATCTGTTGTCATAGTATCATATGGGATAGCTTTACTGCCCTAAAATTGCTCTATTCTCCATATACATCTCTGCCTCATCCCCTAATCTCTGGAAACCAGTGACACTTACATTCATTGTTTTTGTAGGTTTACCTTTCCTGGAAGGTTGGGATTATACAAGGATATTTCAGAATAATTGTCGAAAGTGGACATTATCATTCAATTCCATTTTTCCCATAAGCCTTCAAAGTCCTTTTTTTTATGCTGCCTTTTTAGATTGGCTTCTTTCATTGAGTGTACACTTAAGTTTCCTTCTTCTCTTTTCATGAGTTGATATCTCATTTTCTTTTGTACTTTAATATTTCATTGTGTGGACATACCACTTTTGTCCCTTCAGCTATTAAATGATATCTTGGTTACTTTTGAGTTTGGGCAGTTATGAATAAGGTTACCTTAAACATAAGTGCACACGTTTTTATATGGAGATATGTTTTTAACTTTTTTGGATACCTAAAGTACAGAGTACCAAGATTCCCGGATCATAAGGTAAAAGGATGTTGATTTTATTCAAAAGAAAACTGCCAGCCTGTTTTCCAGAGTGGCTGTATTTGGTTTCCTATCAGCAATGAATGGAAGTTCCTTTTGCTGCACATGCTTGTCAGTGATTGATGTCGTCAGTGTTCTGGATTTTGGCTATTTGGAATGTTACTGCTAATCTAAATGATGCTATGACTTCAACCTTCAAAATCTGCTTGTTCCTTGCTGGTATATTAAAAATAAAAGGAGGGCTACTTGTGTATTAACAATGGATGTTGTTAGTATTAGAGATTTTGTTAATTGTATTCTTTCCAGTGCTTTAAGATTTGCTTATAAATTTGCAAGACAGAGTGATGGGGAGAGACAGAAAAATAAAATTTCTATCCTCTGCTTCACTCCCCAAATGCCCAGAAAAGCTGTAGCTGGGCCAGGCTGAAACCAGGAGCCAGGTCTCCTACCTGTAGCAAGAACCAAGTGCTTGGATCAGTGCGTGCTGCCACCCATGAGTGTTAGCAGAAGCTGAATTGGAAGCAGAGGAGCCGGGATTTGAACCAAGCATTTTTTGGTGGGATTCAGGCCATGCCCACCCTTTGTTGATGAGTTTCAGGAGTTCTTTATTTTTGATAACAGTACTTTATTATATGTATGTTATGCACAAATATTCTCCCAGTCTATGACTTGTTTTCTCATTCTCTTGGTATTTTGTTTTGCAAAGTAGAATTTTTAGATTTTAATGAGGCCTAGCTTGTAAATTAATTCTTTCATTGACCCTGCCTTTGGTGGGTCTAAAAAGTCAGCATCATCCCCAAGGTAACTTTTTATGTTCTCTTTCAGGAGTTTTGTACTTCTGAGTTCTACATTTAAGTCTGTGATGCATTTGAGTTAACTTTTTTGAAGAGTGTGCATTTCTTTTTCTATATTTTTTTCCAGACTGTGGATGTCCAGTTCTTCAGAACTATTTGTTGGAAGACTGTCTTTGCTTAGTTCTATTTCCCTTACTCTTTTGTCAAATATCAGTGGACTATATTTATGCCAACCTCTCTTTTTAAACTTTGGTTCTTTACAGTTTCTAGAATTAGACTAGAAACTGTCTAGTTTTCCAGCTGGAAATTCAATCCAGATCTTCCCCATGTGTGGCAGGAACCCAGTTCTTGCGTCATCACTGCAGTCTCCTAGGTTCTGTACGAGCAGGAAGGTGATATGAGGGGCCAGAGCTGGGTATCAAACTCAGCAATTCCAGTGTAGGATGCAGATGATTATTTATTTGACAGGCAGAATGACAGAGAGGTGTTCTGTCCACTGTTCACTCCCCAAATGATTACAGTGGCTGGGCCAATGCCAGGAGCCAGGAACGCCATCCTGGTGTCCCAGGTGGATGACAAGGGTCCAGGCACCTGAGCTCCATCCACTGTCTTTCCAGGTGAATTAGCAGGAACCTGGGTTAGAAGCAGAGGAGACAAGGGCTGGAAACTGAGCCTTGATAGCAGATGCTGGTGTCAGAAACAGTGCTTTAACCAGTTGCACCACACTGCTGGTCTAGAATTTTTCTTAATTTTGATACATATCTTAACAAGTGAAACATACACTATACGTGTGAACATAATGCTGGGAATTTCTTCAATTTATTATGTTGACATGTGCGTTGAGACAGTTTTTCACTTTAAAATATTTGTCCATGTGCTATGTGATTAGCTATTATGTATGTAATAAGTAATACACATTTACTACATTTTGTGCCTTGTTTTGTACCAAGTTTTATGCTTATATTTTGCTTTGTCCATGTATAGTTGTACAGTATGAGATTTTATTCATATAACATTGTGGTTATTTATATGGTAGTTTTAGTTCCCAGAATCAACTGGAATGGAGAACTACCATTGGTATTATATGGGACTTCATTTACTAGTAAATTTACTGTGTTCTATTGCCTACTATTCATATAATGTTGCCCTTCTTGTGGATTCTAGTGTATAATATATGGACAAGGCCTATGTAAAATGAATTTTCATGTGATAGAAGTATTTAATAGGTTTCCGTTTCCCAGAATTTATCCAATGGGTTTCTTGTATTTTACATTAACTTATGAAAAATATCATTGAGGATGTTTTACTGGAGATTTCTCATGATGGGAGCAGGCAGTGCTTCAGTGGTTTAATCAGGGGATTTGCAGTCAGGCACAAGTAACTCTGTGATTTTTTCAGATTACCTTAGCTTTGTAAGTGATGTTGTAGTAATTTGCATTCTTTTTGGGTTTTTGAAGATGAAATTTTTTAAGTATGTGTGTATATGAACATATGTTGCACAGAATATATATAGTGCCTAATATATAGTATAAATTCAATCTAGGCTAGCTATTAAAAATAATGCTGATTATTAATTTCATACAGGGAAAAACAACACTGATATTGATCTAGGGGAAAATAGCATGAGATTATTCTGTTGTAGCAACAGTTAAAA
>NC_091433.1:74770911-75016683 GCF_964237555.1 Oryctolagus cuniculus | reverse complement strand
GCATACTGGTAAAGCTGCTGCTTGCAATGCTGTCATCCCATATCTGCGCTAGTTTGAGACCCAGCTGTTCCATAACTGATCCAGCTCCCTGCTGATGCACCCAGGAAAACAGTAGAGGACGACCCAGTGCTTGGGCCCTCAGCACCCATTGGGAGACCTGGACGTATCTCCTGGCTTCAGCCTGGCCCAAACCTGGCTGTAGTGACCATTTGGGGAATGAACCAGCAGATGGAGGATTCATTTCTCTCTGTCTCTCTGTCTCTCTCTCTCTGTAAACTCTGCCTTTCAAATAAATATTTTCTGAAAAAGAAACACATACTCTGAGCAGTTCATGTTGGAAACCTGAGTTATTGATGAACATGTTAAAATAAATGTAATATTAAGACAGATAGGAAAATTACAGTTTTTTTTTTTTTTAACTTTAAAAGCTTAGCAAAACTTTAAAAAGGCTGACACTGCTAGTGTTGTTGAGACTGTGGGAGAATTAGAACTTGTATGTTGGAGGCCCACATGTAAATTGGTGCAATTAGTATGGGACATGTAGCTTGACAGTGTCTTATAATTGGTTGTTGACTTCTTGCATGCCAGCCCTGAGCAGACCTCAGATAAACACACCTGTTAAGTCACAGTTGTCTTGTATGGGTGGTATGTGCATGAGTGTGTGTTTGTTTTTTCTTTCTGCTTTTCTGAATTCAAACTGTTCTTTAAATTCTCAAAATAATAAACCTAATTAGATGACAATATTTGTTACTAAGATACACATTAACCTAAGAATAAGTGGCACTGAGGCAAGTTGTTGAAAAGAGAATTAACTTTTATCATATGCTCAGGATTTATATCCAGTACATAATTATAAAAACTGGTGCTTTTTTTTTATTAATACAAGGTATTGTTAGATTTTTGCTTTTGTATTTAGACAGAAAGAGTAAGCCTTTGAAAGCTTCTTGATATTCATGGTACCAGAATGTAAGCTCTCTGAATGTAGTTAGGACTATAGTACTCTGCAGTAACTCAGTAGCTCTAAATTTGTCCATTTTTGGCATCTTTATCACCAGAAAAGCTTGAAACTTTATCTTACTAGACCCAGGAAAATGGTTTTATTTGTTGGACATATATTGGTTTCTTGTATCTCTCCTCTCTAATGGTTCACTAAATTAGATTTGAAATATCTGGGATTGCTTTCTTCAGTTTCTTAGTAAAGAGATACATAAAACTCTGGTTATTGAAGAAGAACTTCTGATACACACTCCAGGCCATTTTTACTGAAATGAACTAAGGTGTTAGTCAATAAAGATGAATGTAGTAGTAACTGTGCAAGTTGGAATATAATGAAATGTCCTCATTTTCTCCAGTAGCAACCTGATCTAAAAATAAGTATTAAATTGAAGTAAAGTGAGTATAGCCTCAAAGAGAGTGGAATCAATCAATAGATGGCAAGATTAGTATAGGAGGAGCGTGCAGTGACTGGCTTTGTTTCACATTTCTTTCCAAGAGGAAAAACTTTCTTGTCTTTGTAGTCCTTTTTGGATATCTTTTTAATTTGTAACAATTATTGATACATTTTTATAAAGTAATATGGGTAGAAATTTCAAGTAATGGAGAGATTTATCCAGTAGAAATAAATTTACCCCTATAGTCCACTTCTCTAGACATAAACCTTTAACAGTTTCCTGTGTATTGTTTCACATATTTGTAATATTTGTAAAAGAATTCATAAGTGAATAGACACAATATTGCATGTTTTAAAAAATTAAATTATACTTACAATAATGTTCTAATAAATAACATTATGAGATTACCTAAAGGTATAGTGTGGTTCTCTCTTTAGATAAATATATCCCATCTTGAAAATAAATGTAATAGTGTTCTATTTCATGCCATCTTGTGTTCTGAACCAATTTCTCTTTCTAGTCACAAATACTGTTTCCAAGTGTTTGCAGTAATAAACAGTGATGTAGTAGTGCATTGTCTGATAATTTCATTTAAAAATTGTTATATTTTCTGACAGACATAGGAAGAGAAAAGGAGAGAGAGAAAGGAAGAAATAGATCGAGATTTTTCCTTTTGGTTGGTTTACTCTACTAATGCTCGCAGTAGCTGGGTCTTGGTCCCTCGTGCTAGAGCTGGGAGCCAGCAGCTCAGTCCAAGTCTCTCATTTGGGTAACAGGAACCAGATTAGTTGAGCCATTCCCACTGCCTTATCAAGGCCTTCATTAACAGGAAGCTGGAGTCAGGAGTTAGCATGGATGCGTAGTTCTCCAGTATGGGATGCAGACATCCTAACTGCTAGGCTATATGCCTACCATTTCTGATTGTTTCATTAGGATGAATTTCTAGAAATGCTGTTGCAGTGCTTAAGGATATGCACATTTCAAATTTTATATGTATTATTAATGCTCACTTTTGAAAAATTTTACTGATGTATATCCATATTGTATCTCTTGGCATGGTTTTAATCTACAGTTTCCTGGTAGCATTTTAAGTAATAAATTATATATTAAATGAAATATAGCATTTTATCATATTTTTACCCAATGAATATTAGCAATAAACTTAGTATCTTTTGTAGAAACCATTTCTTAAGTTTTATTGATCAGCTTTCATTCTGGGCTGCTATCCATGATCATGATGGCGGAGTTGTAAAAACAGAATAATTCTCCTGACCCAAGTGCTTGGGGAAGGGTTTCTGGATCAAGGGAATATGTCAATCATGAGAGAGCTGTGTTGGTTCTATTTCTGCATTTTTAATAAATTGTTCTGTTACTGTATTATGTGTGTATGAGACAGGCACGAGGTGGTCACTGGAGACAGGGTGATGGAGAAGAAGGACCCTGTTCTGGACTTTCCAGAGTTTATAATTAATTGGCAGAAACCATTAAGTAGCTGAAAATAGGCAACTCCTTTAAAAACTACAGTTGCAGTTACAAAATAACAGACATGTAAAATGACACGCTAAAGCAAAAAAAAAAAAAATAGAAATACTTAAAGAGGGAATAAAAAGTTCATTAACATTTTTTCACCATCTAGAAACAACTGTTAGTAGTGAGTAGATTTTTTTTTGTTTTCCTCTGGTATTTTATTAAGAACTTTTCAAAATATAGAAAAATTGATAAAACTTTTGCAGTGAATACTCAGATATTCACTACCCAGAATCCACAGTTTACATTTCAGTGTAGTTGCTTTATCACATACCTGTCTTAACTATCAGGATATTGTTTTAAACACTACTGTGTATTAATTTATTATGTGTATTTTATAAAAGATGTACATATTTTGTACTCTTATATTTCCTCCTTAATTCTCTTATCTTGATATTTGATAAATTACTTTGAATAGGTAGGTAACATAAGTGTCATAGATCTTAAATGACAATATATATTGTACCCAAACTGCATTTTTTTTTTTTTGAGAGAGAAAGAGTAATGAAGTGCTGTTAATTACTCTGCTGAGATTGTAGATGCAATTGGGACTTCCTAGGCAATCCAGGATGGTAAGACTCTATCTAACCATGAATGCTAGAGTGTTAATTTTATATTTAAATATTTTCACATTTAAAAACCACTGTAGTCAACATTTAGTTCTTTATTTCCCGAGTTCTTATTTTCACTTAGATTTTATCTCAGATAATTTCTCCCTTTTCCATGAAGATCTGATGTTTACTGAATTTGCTTCCCTTGTTACCTTACATGATTTTATAAGTTTTTATTAAGAAATTTAAGTATGAAATTTTTATTTATAATAGAACAACAGAAATGGAATTACAGTCTATTTTAGGAAGAGGGAGACTGCAATATTGTCCATTATTCCATGTTTTCTACATAATGTCTCAAGTGTGACACTTTTTTGGTGATTTTAGTGCTTCTGCCAACAATGCAGATTGAAGTTATTAGGTAACTATGGTAATTTTAACTAGTATACATCTTATACAAAATAACCACAGTGGAGCTTTAGTTCTGTCCAAAAAAATTGATTTGTGCCTGCTAACTGGAAGCAGTTTAGTAGGCTGAATACTATTGAAGTTTATTTCAAAAAGTTCTGGAAGACTTTTAAAAAGCTTAAAGCTGTCTTGGCCTTTTTTGTATTCTATTATTTCTTGATTTAAATAATTCTATCATTGCATAGTTTTCTGTTTGACTTAAAAGGTTGCTGTAAATGTAATCAGTTTTGCAATTAATGGATATTGTTTTTGTTTTTTTCCATATTCTGATAGTAAAACCCTTTTTTAGTTGCAGCAGATAATATATTGTCATTAGTAGTAATACACAGTGACTTCTAGAGCAGTAGGGATTGTTTTATGACACAGTGTATTGTTACAATAGCATGCCTGCTACACTTGGTTACATTGAGAATGGCCATTTCCCCTGTATCAGTATTCCCAACAGGGTAAGGCCAGATTTTTTTTTTTTTTTACTACTGGGAGATTTTACTCTCTGTTTTTAACAGCTGCTGTGATTCTCTGTATCTAGTACCTGTTTTAGAACAGGATATTTATTTATTTACTAATAGTAAATGTACGACAGAATCTTCTGAGAGGTTTTAATAAAGGTTGTGACAGAAGCTAATGCAGTGATGGCATAAAAACTGGGTGCTCATTTGGCCTATTTTATGACTGTCCTTCACTGAAATGACTTCATATTTTGATCATTCAGAAAACTTCTCATGATCCCCAGTCTAATGATGTTATCTTTTAATAGGAAGCTATGGTACTTAAGCAGTTACTTAAGTACTTAAGTAGTCACACAGACAACCTAAATAAATGAAAAACCAAAAAACAAGACTGTTGTCCCTTTATAGTAAACATAAAACAGAACATCTACCAATACTAATAGAAACCATTTCCAAATATTTACATGACCCTGTGACCTGTCTTTATCAACTCAGATACTTTTGTGATTGTAGTTGATATAAACCTGTTTCCACTTAATATTGTGATAGGATTTTTTCAGTAATCACGGAATATATAAGTCATTCTAGTCTCTAATATTCACAAATTGAAGTAAGAAATCCCTCTTAAAAGTAACAATTGATAGGACTATTAAGTTACCAATTCCCAGATTGTACTTTAGAATTTTTGCATATTGTCCTTCAGCTGGCATGTTTATATGGAGAGCAGGGGGTTTCATCAGGAGCTGACCATTTTCTGGATGCTTTGCTGCATGCCAAGGTAGAACAAAATGTCATCAGGGACAGTTTCTGTTAAATGCAAAATTAAATGTGTATTACTAGAAATATTTTTACTGAGTTTCTAGAAAAAGTTTATATGTTTGAATATCATAGTGCGATGAACTGAGACCTCCTTTTGAAAAAAGCATGTGTGTCTGAATAAATGTTTTCTCAAAGAACCATTTCTCTGTTCACCCAGATATGAATGAATCGGATATTGTCTTTGACATACTGAGCTGTGCAACTTACCTATGATTGTACCCCTATAGAAACTTGTGGGTACTGTTATAGCTGTCAGAGCTGACTTCCCTTTGCACCCACATAGACAAAATATCTTTGAAACTTCCCAGAAGTGGAATTGTGCTGGATTTTCCAGTATTCCTTAGTTCTGAGAACTTTTCAGTGAGATTTGTTTAATGTATTTTGGATCTGTTAACTTTTTAACCTTTGAGTGTAGTGATAGTTGAGAATTTCAGGTAAGAGTATAGATTGCATTTTCTGTAGAAATGCCATGATTTTCTGAGTTTCAACTGATTGAACTTCTTGCTTGAATCTTTGCCTTTTTCATGGCCTGCTTGCTTTACACTTTTTACTTATGGTGTCATTGTCATCTTCTGAGTTCCTTTAAGACGTGATCTTTATTGAACAGTTAGAGGCAGTGCAGTGCTTAATCTCTTGATATTTTTGTTTCTAGAAGCATGAGTTGCCCTTTATATTTTATTCAGATCTGAGAAGAATGCTCTAATAACAAATATGAATAGGTTTTTAAAGAAGAAATAGTTTAACAAATTGAAGATAGCTTTTCTCCCAGATAGAGAATGGTGTATACATGCAGCTCTGATTTCCTGAGCAAGTCACACTGTGGCAGTTTTGATGATAGCAGGCACCTGAATAAAAACAGGAAAATAAATGGAAAACAGACACATGACTGCTTATCCCTCTGGCAAGTAAATCTTTATTAAGACATGAGACTTCATAGCTTTGCTTGGATACATCTGGTGATTTTTAAAATATACCATTAAGGATAACATACTAGAAGCAAAAAAGTATAAAAGTAACATCTTTTAAAATTTTAATTCATCTTTACTTAACATACGCTAAATTGATCTTCTGTATATAAAGATAGTTGAAAATTAATCGTGATGTGAAGGGGAAGGGGAAAGGGAGTGGGAGAGGGGGGCGTTGTGGGAGGGAGGGAAGTTACGGGGGGGAGGAAGCTATTGTAATTCATAAGCTGTACTTTGGAAATTTATGCTCATTAAATAAAAAAAAATTTAATTTCATTTTGTGATCAGTTTTATTATGCTTAATGAAATGTACTATTTCTTATATTTTTGGTATGTTAGTACTAGAAAAAACATGAATTGAGGAAAAATTATGTAATGTCCTATGTTGACAACTGGCAAATACATTATGCTACTTTGTTTATACATTGTCATTTGCCTTAGAGTTCAGTTTTTGAGAAAATAATAAGATACAAGATGAGGAGTGGGCATTTATAGTTAATATGAGCAACTTTTAACTTCATTAATATCTTAAGTCCTGCCACCCTTGCCTTCCATAAGGTAACAAGGACAGGGTTTCTTTGTAGAAGATTATGATTTATGGATCTGTTTTTCCTTTTCTGATATGCTAGATTTATAGCACCTGTGTGCCTACTTCCCACCCTTGAGCCAGTAGTAGACAAAGCCAGTTACTCACACAGTCTTTACTGATAGGACCAGTCTAAGTATCAGAATGTCTGTGCTGAAATTAGAGCAGTCACGACCAATTAGTTAGTGTTCACAGAAATAAGATCTGTACCATTCTTTCCTGAATTGGCATGAAGCCTTTTCTTAACTCTAAATACATAACCCTTACACATTAATATACAAGAATACTTCGAAAAGATCTAGGACAACAGAATTATAACAGGAGTTTATTTTGATACAGAAGACTTTTAAATACTTTAATAGGTTTTTTTAAATATGATGCATTTTCTACATATTGTAAAAAATTTGCACCAAAATAAACTCATATTTTATAATGCTGGTTTTCTGAAAATTTTTGAAGTACAGTTGTAAGCAATATAGAAAGAAACTCTAGAGTTGGAGTTTAATTGCCCTAAGGCCTTGAGAATAGATCTGTGTTACTCATTTTCCAAATATTTAGCACAATGATTCTTGTCAGGTAACAAGGTAACAAGTATTCCCCAAAGCTTGTTCATACGTTCAGCATAATATTTGCCATGTAGTAAGTACCCAGAAAACATTTGGTAACTGAGATTGAAGGTATTAATGAGATTTTAAAAATCCCATCATAGGTGCTCCTTCAGCAATCTAATCAGTTTGATCTGAATACAAGTGAACAAAATTAGAATGTATTAACATTTCTAAGGTGCCATACATGTGAATTTTCTGTATGTTAACTTGTTTGATGTTACCAGCATCTTAATCAGATATTATTTGAATTTTATAGATGAAGAAACTGAGGGTCAAATAGTTTTGTCCAAAGTGCATATAAATTGAAAGTCATACTTTGTACTTTAGTAATCAAATCCTCTGTCCATTTTAAAAATTAATGTATAGGAAATTGTTTCTGTTTTTTTTTCCCCCTCAAGGATTGCATTACATTCTATCTGGTAGATCTCTGAGCTCCCTTACCCTCTCAGAATTTCCTTACCCATAAAGTTCTTTTCTTTTTTTTTTTTTTTTTTTTTTTTTGACAGGCAGAGTGGACAGTGAGAGAGAGAGACAGAGAGAAAGGTCTTCCTTTGCCGTTGGTTCACCCTCCAATGGCCGCCGCGGCCAGTGCGCTGCGGCCGGCGCACCGCGCTGATCCGATGGCAGGAGCCAGGAGCCAGGTGCTTTTCCTGGTCTCCCATGGGGTGCAGGGCCCAAGCACCTGGGCCATCCTCCACTGCACTCCCTGGCCACAGCAGAGGGCTGGCCTGGAAGAGGGACAACCGGGACAGAATCCGGCGCCCTGACCGGGACTAGAACCCGGTGTGCCGGCACCGCTAGGCGGAGGATTAGCCTAGCGAGCCGCGGCGCCGGCCATAAAGTTCTTTTTACCTCACTTGGAGTAGAGAATGAGTAGGGAATTGAAATTTGTGAGCATCACTTTTTTGCTAAATTTACTTATTTATTTGAATGTTAGGGTGACGGGAAGAGAGGCAACAACCGAGAGAGACAGAGACAGAGTGAGCGAGAGAGCACGCGAGAGCGCTTCCATTTTCTGTTTCACTCCCCAGATAACCATGCCAAAGCCAGGAGCCAGGAACTCCATCCAGGTAGTCCATGTGGATGGCAGGTACCCAAGCAGTTAGGTCATTATCTGCTGCCTCTCAAGAACATTAACAGGAAGCTTGATCTGAAGTATGCAGTAGCTAGAATTCAAATCAGGCACTCTGATATGAGACACAGGCATCTCAAGTGTGGCTTAATCTGCTAAGCCATAGCACCCACCCTTGAGCATCATTTTCTTCGAGATACTCCTTCACTTCTCTGGGTTCTCTCTGATGTATATAGGAGCTATACATGTCATTAAACATTTGTTTTTCTGTTAATTAAAATTTATTTAATTGTTTGGAAGGCAAAGTTATGGAGAGAAATGGAGAGAGAGAGATCTTCCATCCACTGCTTCTCTCCTGACCCACAATGGTCAGAACTGGGCCAAGCTGATGTCAGGAGCTAGAAACTTCATCTGGATCTCCCATGTGGGTGGCAGGAACCCAAGTAATAGGATCATCTTCAGCTGCCTTCCCAGGCACATTAGCAGGTAGGTAGATCAAAGTAGAGTAGCCCATACTCCAGCCCGTGCTCATATGAGATGCTGGTGTTGCTGGTGGTGCTTAATAAGCGGTGCCATTTTGACATTTAAAAATGTTGTATTGGCCCCATGTTGACATTAAATATATATATATGTATATGTATATATATTCATTTATTTGAAGGCAGAGTGAAGGGAAATGGTTTGGTTTGGTTGAGGTAAGGAGAGACAAATAGAGAAACAGGAAAAAAAAAAAAGATAGGTATTTTCCATCAACTATAAATAAATTATGGCCTGAGTCTATGCTCTCTTTATCACTCTGTCTCTGTCTCTCTGCCTTTTAAATAAAATGAATTTTTTTAATTAATTTTAAATACAGAGGCATGGACAGATTTTACATCTGGTTCAATCCTCAAATGCCCAAAACAGGCAGGGTTGGGCCAGCTGAAGCTGGGAGCCCAGGACTCAGTCTGAGTCTCCCACATGGGTGGTAGGGACTTGAGTACTTGGTTCTTCACTTGCAGTTCCCCAGGGAGTGCCTTAGGAGGAAGCTGGATTGGATTCAGAGAAGTAGGGACTCAAAAGAAATACTCTGCCATGTAATATGGGCCTCACTAGTGGTATCTTAGCTGCTGCACCAAATGCCAGCCCCTTCAAATGGGTTTTAGAACATTTTATCTCTCCAGTAAGATACTCTTCCCATTTACAGTTAATTCCTAGTCATACCTGTAGGCCCATGCAGTAATTTACCTACTTTATTTCTTTCTAGACATTTCATATAAATGGAACCGTAGATTATGTGATCTCTTACTTGGTTTAATGAGCATAGTGTTTTGAGGTTTATCCGTGTTGTGGTATTTATGAAAATTTTGTTTCTTTTTATTTCCTAAGTAGTATTCCCTTGTGTGGATACACTGCAATGGTGTACACATTTAAAACATTATAGACATTTATATTTTCGTGATATTTAGACCATGTTTCTACAAATTTTCTCTAGTTTTGGACATGACAGTAATTTTTTAGTTGCCAGATTGTCTTTTACTAAGCATATGTGGTATATAACAGTGTGTACATGAATCAGACTCCTTTGATTAGAAGAAGTGCAGTTTCCAATTTAATATTTATATGTATATGAAGTATAGAAGTACAGAGTCAGTCTGATCTTTTCTGACATTGTCTCCTAAATGACCAAATCCAATCTTTGACTCTTCTTAACCATGTGGTCTAAATTTATTTTTACTAGTCAATATTTTTGTTAATAATGTGCTTCAAATGAGTTGCTGGCGTATTACCACTTTTTGTTTTTAAGATTTTATTTATTTATTTGAGAGGTAGAGTTAGAGACAATGAGAAGGAAAGAGAGAGAGAGGTCTTTCATCTGCTGGTTCACTCCCCAAATGGCCACCACAGCTGGAGCTGCACTGATCTGAAGCCAGGAACCAGGAGCTTCCTTCAGTCTCCCAAGGGTTTGAAGGGGCCCAAGGACTTAGGCCATCTTCCACTGCTTTCCCAGGCCATAGCAGAGAGCTGGATTGGAAGAGGAGTGGCTGGGACTCAAACGGGTGTCCATGTGGAATGCTGGCGCTGCAGGCAGAGGATTAATCTGTGCCACAGCACCGGCCCCATATTACCACTTTTAAGTACATTCTGTTCATCTTAAAACAACTGGAAACAACATGTTAACTTGTTTATCTGGCCTAGTTTTTATCATATGTGATTGATGTATACAAATAAGTATATTCTAGACTAAATCAGGTAACTACATATAAAAGTATATTGTTTAAATATTCCTGAAGTTTTTTTTTTAAAAAAGTGATATATTTGCATAATACAGAATGTGTGCATGTTTGTGTAAGGATGCTTCAAAAATTCATGGAAAATGAAATGAAATTTGTGTGCAAAAGAATTTTGAAATTCATGCCTAGTTTTTCATAATAGACATTTTTCATGAACTTTTTGAAGATACCTTGTATATACAATATTCCATAATGAAAATACCATAAATTAACAATAGAAAAATGAAGTTTGATCTTCAGTAAGTAATTTAGGTTTTTCCAAGCTATTTTTTTTCCAAGCCATTTCTATAGAAATGTGGTGGTGTAATGGCACCTGACATTGTAGAATGGGCAATACCTAGTATGGTCCCTGAGACACTGGAAAAACCGATAAAATATTGGTTGCTTTTCTTGATTTAAAGCTTCATATTATGGTGTAGATGTTGCTGCTACACTTTGAAAAATAAGCAGTTATAATTTCTGTTATGATTGTGGTGAATGATCATTGAGCCTTCATCAGTGATGACATGTTGATGTTAATAAGATGAAAAAGAAAAGATTTTAATTTGGCTTTGGTAGGTTTTGTATTTCTTTTGTTTATGAGGAGTAACATTGCATACCTTCTAATGTTTTCTTGTGTTTTTCTAGTATTAATGTAGGTGAGATAATTTAGAAATGGTTACTCCAGGATACCTTTGATTATAATTTGGGTGCCTTTGACTATTGGATGGCCGACTTTAAAACAGGGAAAAGGTGCTTGAGGCAAGCGATGCAGAAACAGATTACTATGAAGTTTATGGGTAGAAGGTGACATGAAACAAGATGATTTAGTGTAGGAATAGGTTAAGAAATGGATATTAAAAAACAAAAAGCAATAGAGCTTGATCTTTTTTGTCAGTAGTGACTAATTTATATTTTAAAAATTTGTAGTAATACCTATTTTTATATAAAATACATATTTTATAAAAATATACTCCAAGAACCTCGCACATTATGCATATTTTCAGAATATTAATATACTTTTGCTGATTATAAAACAAAAAATATAAAGCCGTCAATCAATTGAAAATATATTTGGTTCTCACCTATCTATATTTTATAGATGGAATGTAGAAATAGTCTCTAAATTCTTAGTTTAAAACTACTAAGTTGAGAACTGTAGAACTCCCAATATAATCTTACTTTCTTATCTTTTATGTTCCCTGAAATTTTAAAAATCTAGGGCTGCAAAGATATTAAAATGTGGTTGTTTACCATTACGAGCTCATAATATATAGTAGGGTAAGCAGCATATGGGTGAATCATGATATAATCTGGTCCTATAGTGGTTTAAATAGAGGGAAAACTTACAGCCCTAGGGACTTTCTGAAGGATTCTTGGATTTGGGATATTTGTATTGAATCCTGTAGGAAACAAATTCTCTTAAGGAATGATAGAAGAGGAGTGGTGAGTTAGGCATTTCCTCTTAATAGGTTTTCATAGGCATGGCAATGTCTGGAAAAAAAATAAAAGATGGCTTGTTTTTGAGTCTTACTACGGTAGTAGCTTCTATACTCTGTTTTCATGTTAGAATTATCCAATGAATATATATATTTTAATGATTTATTTATTTATTTGAAAGGGCTAGAGAAGCAGAGGAGAAGAGAGAGAGGTCTTCCATCTGCTGGTTCGCTCCCCAGATGGCCGCAGTGGCCCAAGCTGCGCTGATCCGTAGCAAAGAGCCTGGAGTTTCTTCCATGTCTCCCACATTGGTGCAGGGGTCTAAGGACTTGGGCCATCTTCTACTGCTTTCCCAGGCCATAGCAGAGAGCTGGATCGGAAGTGGAACAGTCAGGACTCCAACTGGCACCCATATGGGATGCCTGCATCGCAGGTGGTGGCTTTATCCACTAAGCCATGGCACTGGCTCCTCCAATGAATATATTTAAAACATACTGATTTCTAACTACTCTAATGGATTGCAAACTGTATGAGGTGGTATACGTAGAGGATGAGAGAAAAGCAGGAGATGAAATTGGGGCCAGATAGTGATCTTGGTCTTGTGTGCCCTGTAGTTTGTTTTTTGAATTTTCTCAGTAGGCAGCTACTGAAGTTTTTGGAAAAGGAATTTTGTGTTTGTGTTTCAGAATTTTTTTCTTTTAAAGATTTATTTATTTGAAAAAGAACAGGGGTGACAGAGTTCTTCCATTCTCTGGTTCACTCCCTAGATTGCCGCAAGGGTCATGGTTGGGCAGGCTGAATCCAGATCTCCCATGTGGGTGGCAGGGACCTAAGCACTTGGACCATCTTCCACTGCTCTTCCCAGGACGTCATCAAGGAGCTGGATCAGAAGTGGAGCAGCCAGGAAGCAAATCAGCACCCAAATGGGATGCTGACATCACAGATGGTGGCTATGTCTGCTGTGCCACAACTCTGGTCCTTGTTTTTCAGATTCTTTGTCTTTTTTATTTCTGACCCCCTAACTTTTCAAGAAAATCGGAACTTTGAGTCAGTGGACTTTCTAAGGAGGTGTCTCAATTTTTGAAAATTTAAATTTGAATCAGTGTGGAATTTTGAGAGGGGTAGGCAATAAGGTGCATAGGGTGACGCGGCTGCTTGGAATGTTCACATCCCGTATTCCAGTCCCAAGAGTAGCTCCTCCACTTCTGATCTGGCTTTCCCTTTAAGGAACCTGGGAAGGCATCTGGTGATGGCTCATGTGCTTAGATTCCTGCCATCTACTTGGGAGACTTGAATGGAGCTCATGATTCCTGGCATTAGCCTAGCCCAGCTGTGGCTGTGGCATCTATATGGGTAGTGAACCAGTGAGTTTAAGGCTTCTCTCTCCCTCTCCCTGAAACTCTCTAAATAATCTTTTTTAAAGTTGGAGTAATATGACTTTGTCATTAAGGACAGGGATTGTTGGGCCGGCACCACGGCTCACTAGGCTAATCCTCCGCCTTGCGGCGCTCGCACACCGGGTTCTAGTCCTGGTCAGGGTGCTGGATTCTGTCCCGGTTGCCCCTCTTCCAGGCCAGCTCTCTGCTGTGGCCAGGGAGTGCAGTGGAGGATGGCCCAAGTGCTTGGCCCTGTACTTCCTGGGAGACCAGGATAAGCACCGGCCGCAGCAGCAGCCATTGGAGGGTGAACCAACGGCTAAAGGAAGACCTTTCATTTGTCTCTCTCTCTCACTGTCCACTCTGCTTGTCAAAAAAAAAAAAAAAAAAAAAATTGTGTCATACTTAATTTTATATTTTCACATCCTAATTCTGAGACTAGCATTTAGCAGATGTTCAGTAAGTATTTTTTGAATTAAAGAGATCTTTCTTCTAATTTCTAAGTGCATGTTCCTTGGGGCCATTTGGGGAGTGAACCAGCAGATGGAAGATCTCTCTTCTCTGTAGCTCTGCCTTTCAAATAAGTAAATCTGTAAAAAAGAGAAAATGCAAAGCAAATCACTTTGTTGGTTCTTCCTTATTGTGGTATTTTGATGGTGATTTTCTGTTTCTCCTGTTTTTATACTTATTATTTGGAATTCTTATGTAAAGAAGTTACCTCTCCTCCACATTTGTTTGTTCATGGTGTTATTTATTCATGTAAGTATCATTGCATGGATTTTTGTTTTATTCTGTGATTTAGAATTCAATATTATTGTCATTTCTTACTATCCTTTCTCTTAGTGATCAAATTTTCCCAACTTTGGTTACTGGTAGCTTTTTGCATTGTTTCTTATGTCCTCTGTATGTTTCTTTTGATCAATTTTTAAATTTTCTGGTATCAATGTAGTCTAGTGTCAAGATATTTTCTCTGCTTCAGCCTTCTAATCAACTACTTCTCCAGGGAACTGTGATTATTTGTATTCATTTTAAAGATTTATTTATTTGGATGGTAGGACAGTAGAGGGGGTGGGGGAGCCAAAGTGAGAGGGAGAGGGGAAGAGGGATAGGTATCTTCCATCCTCCAGTTCATTTTGCAAGTGGCTGCAACAGCCAGGTCTGGGCCATTCTGAAGCCAGGAGCCAGGGACCTCATCTTGGTGTCCATGTGGGTGGCAGGGGCCCAGGTACTTGGACCATCTTCTGCCTTTGCAGACACAAAAGCAGGGAGCTGGATCCCAAGCAGAGCAGCTGAGACTTAACTGGCATTCTGATATGGGAAACTGGCATTGCAAGCAGGGGCTCAACTGTTAGAGTGCACCGTAGTGTTGGCCCCTGTGGTTCATTTTAATGGAGAGTGGTGTTTAGAAACCAATTTTACTGGATTGCATTATTTGTATGTTGTTCCTTTTAGCATTCAGAATATCTGGTCAATTACTGTTTTCCATAGTGAAGTTTGTTATTGACTTACAATACTGTCAGATTCATTTGTTAAAGTTTGTAATTCATTTTGTTCAGGCCCCACAATTCTGGTTGATATTTTGAAAACCTATTGAAATTAAAATTCCTTTTGATATCATTATAATTTTATGGGTTTTAACAAATGCAGACATGGCTTCTCCATTTAGAGTCATGAGACAGGACACTTACATCACCTTACATGCTATGATTTGGAGAAAAATACTGAATAAAGATTGTTACATACCTAAAAATTATAGGAACATTTTTGTTTGGACTTTGTGGATGTTCTTGTGTGAATAATCAAATTAAGAACCTTTTTGGAATAATCAGTGATTGGAATACTAAGTGAATTGGAGACTTCACTGCTTGGATTCATTGTCATTTTGTATTCAATGCTACATTATGGATTTTTCAGCTTTTAAGAAATTGGTATTTTTCATACTGTAAATTTAGACAAAACAAGTAAAAATAATTATCAAAATATCAAATATGTACTTCAGATCACTTACCACTTATCATTACTTTGTTTATTCTATAGCCAAAAAGAAAATTTAGAGGTGACACTATCTTATCTTGGAACTTGAAAAATATTGATCAGTGGAATACATTTTATTATATACAGTCTGTCTCATAAGTAGAACAAAAGTTTTATTTGTAGATCATGAATAAATGACATAATGAGGATGGTGAGGTAGGGATGGCGAGGGGATTGGAGAGAGGGAGAGAAAAAACAGTAACTGACATGAAGAAGCATGGGAAAAATCTTCAGTTTTTCCAGAAAGCATGGTGTAAACATCGACATGTTGTTCTTACATGTGTGTGGTGCCTGGGGAGCAGGGGGAGAGAGAAAGGAGGGAGAGTAAAAGATTATGAGTGGAATGACCACCTTATGTTGGTAAGGGTATATAACTCTCACATCCAACACATTAATGCAGGTAACGTTAAAATTTCATATGGATGGTGTTCTCAGGAACTGCTACTATGGTAATCAAAAAATATTGACAGTCTGTCAGACACTGATGCTGACTGATGGGCGTTTTCTTTAAAAAAAAATATTTTCCACATTATCTGTGAGGGTAAAACTATAAACTTACATGCATGGATTTAAACTTTTTTGTATCAAAATAAATATACCTCTTAATTTCCATTTTCTGTAGACTTTTGAAATACTCTCATATATTCGAAATGCTACCTTTTAAATATGATTGTGTAAAAGATTTTACAATTAAATTTGGTAATTTTAGATATGCTGTATTAAATACATAACAGTTTTCTTTAAGACAAAAATTTTAAGTTATTCTTAACATGGAAAATACATTTTCTTCTCAAAATATAGGACAGCTAGTAACAGTTCTTCTACATAGTTTTCAACTATTTTGGTATAGGGCCTTGTCTCCTAAAGTAAGTTTTATTTAACTTTGAGTTTAATAAGATTATCATTTTACTTTATGGAAATATATCCATAGCATTTTTGCAGTTGGAAATACAGCCCGTGCAGTTGAATATAATCGAATCTACTTATTTTTGAGTTTTTTTGAGATTGGGAGCAGTTTCATATGAGAACCCTATTTTCCTGTGACAACATTATGTCTTTTTTTGAACTGTTATCCTGTAATTAGCAATACTTTTTCCTTTTCTGTGGTTGCCATGCTGTATGGTTATCTGAATGCTCTGCCTCATTATTAATTCAGACATTGTGCTCTTGAACCAGCTTATTCTCCCTTTGGTTGCTTACCGTTTGTCTTGCTTTCCTGGGTCTGGTGGGTACAGAGAACTTTGAGTCCTTTTACTGTAACACAGGGTAGGATGCCTGTACTCTCTTCTCTCCCTGTTTCATACATTCCTAGTGTCTCTGAGTGACTCATGGGAGCAGCTGTCTCTTATCCACCTAGGAAGGGAAGGATTGAATTTCTCCTTATATTCTTTTGCTTTAATTCTTATGTATATATTTATATAAAGGAAAATTTCATGTATTTCATGTATACAATTTTTAAGATTTTATTTATTTATTTGAGAGGTAGTGTTATAGACAGTGAGAGGAAGAGAGAGAGAGAAAGACCCTCCCTCCTCTGGTTCACTCCCCAGCTGGCCACAAAGGCCAGAGGTTTGCTGATCCGAAGCCACGAACCAGGAGCTTTTTCCTGGTCTCCTATGCAGGTGCAGGTGCAGGGCCCAGGGACTTGGGCCATCTTCTACTGCTTTCCCAGGCCACAGCAGAGAGCTGGATTGGAGGAGGAGCAGCTGGGACTGGAACCAGCGCCCACATGGGATGCTGGCTCCACAGGCGGAGGATTAACCTGTCTCGGCGCCAGCCCCTCCTGTATATAATTTTAAGAAGAACACATTCTCAAATGGCACAACTTAAGTGTCTTTGTCCTATCCACTGAATCTTGTTTGGTTTTGCAAAGGCAGGAAATTTGTTTTTCTTATGTGAATACATCCCTTTAGAGTTCGTACTTGGACTGTTTCAGATGAGATAAATGACCTAAAGACAAGAAAATCCTGTGTAGAAGCTAGTGTGCTGTTCCCTTCCCAACATCTGGCTATTGCGCGTATCTCAGCTCCACACAGTGATGTGTCTGCATCACTGTGCCTTCCTCAGTCCCTCTCTACCACAAGAGTCACTAGTCTTTGCCCAGAGTCATCCCCAATAGAAATAGAATCACACCATCTTTCTTTTGCATATGGTTTCAGCTTTGCCTCTATGAGATTCCCTAGTGTGACTGCAGGTAAATGCTTAGGGGAAATTGGTAGGTGGAGGCTCCCATTCAGCCTTGCTAGGGAGGGTGGGGATGACACAGGGGTTTATTTTCTTTCTTCCCTGAGGGGCTTGGCTGGAGTAGAGCACTATATTTTTTCTTACTAGGTTGCCCCTTTCCTTGTCCTTTGAGTAAAGAGAGCAAACATTTTTTGAGGCACTCACTGGCTTTCCTGGGTTGGCAGCTTGTCCAGCAAGCCGTCTGGGAAGTATGGGGTCCGGACAGCCCCCAGCAGCTCCTTAGTGTGTCATTCTTCACGTCTTTAGTCAGTCAGCCTTCTCTGAGCTTTACCGAGTCTTCTGATTTTTTTTGGGGGGAGGGGTTGTTGCTTTGTTTTACTTAATGACCAGAAATTTTAGCTGCAAGAACATTGGAAATTGTGAGAATATTAGAAAAATGTCAGTCATTTTTCTTTCTGGAATTGGAAATACAATTATTTTACTTTTAATATCTTTTTAAAGCTTTGGATCATTAGGAAATAAAATTTAATATTTCATGCATATCTAGTCAATTAACAACAAATATATTGTCTAAAGGAAGCACTTTTAACAGAAATTAATTTGGGGGAAAATATAATCTTATGTAATTGTGTTGTGTTTGTAAGGCCGCCACAAAACAAACTAAACACTGGAGTAAGGAATGGAAAGTTTATAGGTGGGGAAACCCAACAGACCAGAGAGTAGGGGCGAAGAAGAAGAAACAGAGAGAGAGGAAGGCATGAGAGAGAGAGACACAGAGAAACAGACAGACAGAGACAGACAGGCCTGTGTTCAGGAACAGGTCCTTTTAAAACTTTGATGGGGGCGGCCAGGGAAGTAGGAGCAGTGAATCCCATTAGGGTAGGGGTGGAACTGACACCTGTAGTTGGGCCATGCGGCCACCTGGGTTCCAGCAATGACGGTGGGGGCTAGAGCCTAGGATGGTGTCAGGGGCATGGATCATGCCATTTTACTAACAGTGTCCATAGGAAATCCAGGACTTTCACCCTGTGTAAATTTAAGTTCTCTTTATTTGCAGAACCTTTTAGCTGAAAAAGTAGAACAGCTGATGGAATGGAGCTCCAGGCGCTCAATCTTCCGAATGAACGGTGATAAATTCCGAAAATTTATAAAGGCTCCGCCTCGGAACTATTCAATGATTGTCATGTTCACAGCTCTTCAACCTCAGCGGCAGTGTTCGGTGTGCAGGTAATTTATGATTCTTTTTTCTTTGAAAATTTAGAATTTTTATCCCAGGCTTATCTGTTTAAGATACATATGTAAGCAAATTGAATGGTTCGTTCCGTGTCATGGTCAGATATGACTGTATTCAAAAGTAAGCTCAGGGAAGAGATTTAGCCTAGCAGGTAAGACGTGTGGATCCCATACTGAAGTACAGGTGGTCGACTTCTGGCTCCAGTTCTGACTCAGGCTTCCTGCTAAAACAAATCTGAGGAGGCTGCAGTGATGGCTCAAGTGATTGGGTTCCTGCTGCCTAACATTGGAGACCTGCATAACAGCATTCCCAGCTTCCAGCTTCTGAGACCTGTACTTTCTCTCTCAGTCTCCCATTTCTCAGGTAAAAAATAATGGAAAAAAAAAATAAAGTAAGGTCAAAATCAATAGATTGTGGAAAATCACTTTGATAGGTTAATACTATTTTATGATGGGCATGTAAATTATTTGTTGATCAATTTCACACAAAATCATAAAAACTGATTTTTCAACTTTATATCCTTCCTGTTGCTTTGAAGGTCCACTACTTATGTCTTTGGTCAGTGAAGTAACCAATTGAAATATGCTCTTAAATCTATTTTAACAGTTTTAATAAAGAGGGCCAGCTTTTATGTGAGATCTATTTATGTTGGATACCTCTAATGATAGAAGCAATTTCTTCTTATGCTACAGAAGTAAATAATTTGAAATGGCTGAAATATTTGTAATTAGGAACAAACTAACAAAATTTTAGATAAGTACAAATTGAATACAAATCCAGCAAGTGCTTTTTATTATTTTTATTTTTCAAAAAATTATATTTATGTTGTACAAGTGTCATGTATTTCACATATATAGATTTAGGAACATAGTGATATTTCTGTCCCAACCTTCCTTCCCACCCAACGCTACAACCCTTCTTCCTCCTCCCTCTCCCATTCTCTTAATTTTTACAAAGATCTACTTTCAGTTTACTTAATGATAATAAATTTAACCCTACAGTAAATAAAAGACTTCAACAAATAATATGAAGAAAAAAAAAAAACAAGCGAAAGGGGCTGTAAACAGTCGTCAAATCTCAAAATGTCCATTTCACAACAGTACATTACATGTAAGGTACTCTGTTAGTTACCTTGGATCAGGGAAAACATATGGTACTATCTTTTGAGACTGACTTATTTCACTAAGTATAATGGTTTCCATTTGCATCCATTTTATTGCAAGAGACAGGATTTCATTTTTTAATAGCTGAATGGTACTCTAGTGTGTATATACCATAATTTATTTATCCAATCAGTAGTTGATAAACATGTGGGTTAATTCCATATCTTTGCTGTTGTGAATTGAGCTGCAATGAACATGGAGGTACAGATAATTTTCATATGCTTATTTCTTCTGGTTTGGGTACCAAGTACTTTTTAAATTAACTTTCAATTTCCAGCTAATTGTAATTTTTAGAAATAATGCTGAGATATTCTGTATATCATTCATCCAGTTTCCTCCAGTGGTAACATACTATGGAACTGTAGTAAAAAATACAAGCAGGTTGTTGGTATTGACACACTGAGGATATAGAACACTATTCTCCATAGGAATACTCCTTCTTATTTTTTTTTAAACCTACCCATCCTCATTTCACTCACAACCCTTTGAGTCTGACCTCTGTCAATCACTAAATTGCCCTTCATTTCTATAATTCTCTCATTTCAAGAATGTTATCTAAGTGGGATCGTATACTGCGTGACTTTTGTAGAGTTGGCTTTTTTTTTTTACCTACTATAATTTTTACTATAATTCACTTAAACTGCATGGAAGTTGGATTTGTCAACAATTCATTATTTATAGCTGAGTAATATTCCATGGCATGTGCATATTTCAGTTTATGTAATCATCCATTTGTTAAAGGCTGTTTGGATTATTTCTAGTTTTTGTTAATCCTAAAATAATTATCAACATTTTTCTGAATGTTTTTATGTAAAGTTTTATTTCTTTGAGGCAAATGTTAGTGTGTGATGGCTGGGTTGTATGATACTTCATATTTAGTTTTATGAGAAGCTGCCAGAATGTTTTCTAGAATGGCTGCATCATCTTGTATTTCTAGCACCAGTGTATAAGTGAGTGATCTAGTTATTTTCCTTGTTTTGCCAACATTGGTATTGTCACTATTTTAGCCATTTTGGTAGATTTGTAGTGATTTCTCATTGTGGTTTTTGGCATTTACCTAATGACTGATAGTGATAAACATCTTTTTGTATATTTGTCATTTGTATATTCTCTCTCATGAAGTATGTGTTTATGTCCTTTGCCCATTTATAGTTGGATTTTTTTTTCCTTTGGCTGAGTTTTGAGAATTTTTAAGATATATTTTAGATACTACTCCTTAATTAGGTATGAAGTTTTCAAATATTTTCTCCCAGTCTGTGACTTGTATTTCATTCTTATTACAGGATTGTTCTGTAGGTTTTAATTTTCATTAGGTTCAATTAACCAGTTTCTCTTTTACAGCTGTTATTTTTATTGTCAAATTGAAGAGCTGTTTGCCTAGCCTTGAATGCTAAGTATTGTCTCCTTTGTTATTTCCTAAAAGTTTTGTAGTTTTTACGCTTTATATTTTGATGAGATCTGGAGGAGAAACTATTTTCTCTTTGAGCATTAAGTGTGATTTTTAAGTTTTTATTTTTTTGTAACTGATCTTTATCAAGTTGAGGAACTTGTCTATTCTTAGTTGGATTCTTGTTTTTATCAGGCATGGTTGTTGGATTTTGTCAACAGTTTTTTTCTCACGTCAGTTGGTATGATTTCTTTAGCCTGTTGATACATTGGATTACATTGATTGCTGTTTAAATGTTGTACCAACCTTTGTATTGTAATAAATCACATTTGATTATGTTATTATACTGATTTATGCACTGCTGAATCTACTTGCTAACGTTTTGTTGAGGAATTTTACATCTAAGTTCATGACAGGTTCTAGTCTGTTATTTTCATTTCTTCCTTTTTTTTTATTTTTTATTTATTTATTTTTTTTGACAGGCAGAGTGGACAGTAAGAGAGAGAGAGACAGAGAGAAAGGTCTTCCTTTGCTGTTGGTTCACCCTCCAATGGCCGATATTTTCATTTCTTAATTTGTTATTGTAAAGTTTTTTGGGATCAGGAAAAGATCATCATAAAATCAGGAGGGAAGTGTTCTCTCTTGAACACTTTTTTTGGGAAGAGATTGTGTAAAATTAGTGTTAATTATTCTTCAACTATTTGGCAGAATTCTCCAGTGAAATTATCTGGGCTTCGAGATTTCTTGCGTTACTTGTTCCATTTCTTTTTTCCGATGAAGAAACACTTTTAGTTTTGTGGTTCCATGTGCCAGGAATTTTCATAGAATTGATTTAGGCTTCTAAATCATTTTGAGATGTAGTGGAATTTCAGATTATTAGTAACCTGGGTCTATGAGAAGAATTGGTTTCATTCACACTAGCTTGCTCATAAGAAATTTCTATGTTTTGAAATTTTGGGGAAGGGTAACTTATCATAACCCATTTATTAAGTGTAAATTAGAAGATGGCTAGAAATGGACAGAGAAGATTATGAATAAAAATGTCAGATTTGAGGACCAGTACTCAAGAGGGTACCAACATTGTTTTCAGAATTGGGCTAGCATGTGTAAGTATACTGTATCTACCTTAAGGGATGGTATAAAGCCCTACTTGCATGAAAATACAATTAAATTCACACTTAGGCAAAACATTGAAATTTGCACTAAAAATCAAAAAAGTCCTTTTTGGAATCATATAATACCATGCGTATTTTTGGAAAGTTATTACTTTTTAGCTCATGAAATAGAAAATGTTGATTTTTTGTTACTAGTAGTATTATGAAGTATACTTAACTAGTAATTATATTTTTTGTAACTGTAATCTAGCAATATTATATCTAACATTTTTTCAGTTACATATAATTATAGGTGATGTGGTAACAAACTTTAAAATACTGTAAAAAGGTATATACTTTAGGTAGTATTTTACTTAGGTTATGTTGTTAAATGAACTGTTAAATATAGATCCTCAATTTTTAAATGACAGCTGACTTGTTATAACCTTTTTTTGCTTTTTGCTTATTTATCATAGCTTATTTTTTAGTAAACTTTTAAATTTTGGACGAGTCAGATTTATGAGAACAAAAGATTGCTGCTATTACAAAATTGTTAAGTAATGAATCAAGATAGAGTTGGAGTTGTTAGAGAAGAGAGAACAGGTGAAGGTTTAGATACAAATAAAATGTCTAGAGCAGGTTAATAAACTCCATACCCAGATGTTGTGATAGAATTGTTTTGGGGTAAAACCAAGGCATTCATCCCACTCCTTGGAATTTACCCAAAGGAAATGAAATTGGCAAACAAAAAAGCGGTCTGCACCCTAATGTTTATTGCAGCTCAATTCATAATAGCTAAGACCTGGAATCAACCTAAATGCCCATCAACAGTAGACTGGATAAAGAAATTATGGGATGTGTACTCTATAGAATACAATACAGCAGTCAAAAACAATGAAATCCAGTCATTTGCAACAAAATGGAGGAATCTGGAACACATCATGCTGAGTGAAATAAGCCAGTCCCAGAGGGACAAATATCATATGTTCTCCCTGATTGGTGACAACTGACTGAGCACCAAAAAGGAAACCTGTTGAAGTGAAATGGACACTAAGAGAAACGGTGACTTGATCAGCCATTGCCCTGACTGTTGATGAACAACTTAATACGTTATCCGTCTTAGTATTTTTTTTTTGTCTGTTCTACTTATACTACTGGTTTAATTCTGTTATCAATACACAGTTATTTTTAAGTGTTGAAACTTAACTGAAAAGTGATCGCTGTTAAATATAAGAGTGGGAATAAGAGAGGGAAGAGATGTGCAATTCGGGACATGCTCAAGCTGACTTGCCTCAAACGGTAGAGTTAGAAACATACCAGGGGATTCCAATTCAGTCCCATCAAGGTGGCATGTACCAATGCCATCTCACTAGTCCAAGTGATCAATTTCAGTTCACAGTTGGTCATGGTGGAGGGACTGGGAGTCAAAGGGAGCACATAGACAAGTCTAGTACCTGCTAATATACTAACCGATAGAATAAATAAAGGGAGAGAACCATCCAACATGGGAAGCAAGATACACAGCAGACTCATAGAATGGCAGATGTCCTAAACAGCACTCTGGCCTCAGAATCAGCCCTTAAGGTATGCGGATCTGGCTGAAAAGCCCATGAGAGTATTTCAGGCATGGAAATCCAAGACACTCTATCAAAAAAAAAAAAAAAAATGACCTAAATGAAAGATCTCTGTGAGTGAGATCCCAGTGGAAAGAACAGGTCATCATAGAGGGAGGTACCTCTCTCTGAAGGGAGGAGAGAACTTCCACTTTGACTATGACCTTGTCTAAATAAGGTAAGAGTCGGAGAACTCAAAAGGCTTCCATAGCCTTGGAAACTCATGACTGGAGCATGGGGAGATTACTGATGCCAATAAACAGGAGTGTCAATTGGTAAAGTCAACAAGAGGAGTCACTGTACACTTACTCCTCATGTAGGATCTCTGTCCTTAATGTGCTGTACATTGTGATTTAATGCTAGAACGAGTACTCAAACAGTATTTTTCACTTTGTGTTTCTATGGGGGTGCAAACTGTTGAAATCTTTACTTAATGTATACTAAACTGATCTTCTGTATATAAAGAGAATTGAAAATGAATCTTGATGTGAATGGAAGGGTAGAGGGAGCAGGAAAGGGGAGGGTTGCGGGTGGGAGGGAAGTTATGGGTGGGGGAAGCCATTGTAATGCATAAGCTGTACTTTGGAAATTTATATTCATTAAATAAAAGTTAAAAAAAATTAAAAAAAAACAAGGCATTAACTTATTTATTTATTTATTTTTGACAGGCAGAGTTAGACAGTGAGAGAGACAGAGAGAAAGACCTTCCTTCCATTGGTTCACCCCCCAAAATGGCTGCTACGGGCGGTGCTGTGCTGATCTGAAGCCAGGATCCAGGTGTATCCTCCTGGTTTCCCATGCGGGTGCAGGGCCTAGGCACTTGGGCCATCCTCCACTGCTTCCTGGGCCACAGCAGAGAGCTGGACTGGAAGGGGAGCAACCGGGACTAGAATCCGGCGCCTCAGCCTGGATTAGAACCCGGGGTGCCGGTGTCGCATTTGGAGGATTAGCCAAGTGAGCCACGGCACCGGCCAACTTTTAAAGTAGTATATTCTTGGTAACTTTACAGTGAAAGCTAGAACAGAGAAAGGGAAAGTAAGACCAGGTTCATCTCTAATAAATTATTTTTATTTTCACTGAAGAGAAATGAGAAAGGAATCATTTAAATGGATTGCCGTGTAGCATTGGACATTTTTAAGAACCAGAGTACTTAAATTTTAGTGAAAAATTCTGCAGAATTAATTTATCTTCGACCCAGTATTTAGCAGTTGAGGAGTAAGGACCACTCTTCTTGGGGATTACCATGTTTGCTTTATGGTGTAAAGTGGATTAGAGTGATAGGCAGAGTGTCTTTGAAATGTGTAGCCATGGTTTCAGAGTTATATGGAGGTTCAAAGGACAGCTTATGGATTGGGTCTGATCCATTAAGGTAAATTTTCACAAGGGTGAAGAACAGGTTTTTGTAGAATTAGGATGGGTTAAAAACTAGGAAGTTGTCATAAAGGGCTTACCTCATAGATGAGGGAATCACTGAAGTATGATGAAGGTGATCTTTGATGTAGAAAAGACTGAGGAACTGAGACTGTAGCCCTGTCTGGATTATAAAAGTGTGTGCTGAAATTACTCAGGATTCCAGTAAACTGAAGTGCATACAATTGAGTTGATAGAAGTATGCCTTGAAGCTTGAAAGATGAAGATGATAAATTCATATAATAGGATAATATGACTTTTTTCCTAGAAACCCTTTATTTAAGGTATATAAACTTCATGTATTTCATAAATACCAATTTAGGAACATAGCGATTTTAAGGGAGAAATCTGTTGATTAATAATGGTTGAGCACTGGTCTTGAGATGCAATCCCAGAAAACACTAACGGTGACTCATATAGTGGGTGGAGTGTGGCAAAGTCTTGGCAAGATGACAGCTAAGATGAAAAGGGGGAATTCCAAGAAAAACAAATGTAGGAAAAATATTCAAATTGTATTTCTATACTGTAAGTTAAGCCTGAAAGCATATTGCAGATGCATTGAGAAAGATTGAGAAAGCCTCCTTGTCATCACCAGCTGTGCCCCCCCCCCCCCATGAAGTATCTCTCCTGGGTCCTTCTGTGTCAGTATAATTTTGGACCATTTTGAGAGTACTGCTGTTACTCTTTCATAATCATTTAGAATCTTCGAAAAGTTGATGGATATGACTTAAAAATCTAAGAGCTTTCCTTTGTGAGATATTTCCACTTTTTCCTTTAAGAAAAAGTGAAATTTTCTCTGGGGTTAACTTATGCTTGGATTCTCCAGTTGTTTTTCTCTGCTGAAAGGGTAGTGAATGAGCTTTTGGCTTCCTTCTAAGTCCTTTAAGCAAAGCATTTTGTTCTTCCTTCACACAGTCAGTTTATTCACAAATATCAAAATTCAATTCTCACTTCCCTCAGTGCTAACATCAAACTCTTTGGCCAAATAAAGTTGTTAATTAAGGCTACTCAATACAATTCTCACCTCCCTTAAAGCGTTAACTCCAAACTCCATCAAATTATACATTTCCCCGTAATTGTAAATCTTTTAGATGTAGTGTCCCTCAAAATTACTCATCGCCTTCAGAATTTACTACCAATTCTAGAAGTAAAATACCTTCTTTTAAGGTTTTGACTATGGATCAATAGATTTAAGGAGAAAGTCCATTTGGAAGAAAATTAAAAGCTGTTTGTGAAATAAAGAAGGTACATGTGTAACTGATGTGTTGGAAATGAATATTTTATTGGATTTCAAATAAATGTAAAAATACATAAATTATGAAAGCATGTTGAAAAGGATGACAGATAACATAACTTACTATGACAAATTAGATGTTTAGCTAACATCTTTCTTCCCCCAGCTAAAATTTACTATGTATAAACTATTTGACATCTTCCATTAAATATCTATATCTCTCTCATACCCACACACATATAGTGATTCTCGTTACTCTGAAAAATACATAAATAAGCACCCATTTTATAGCTGAGCATATTAAAGAGGTTAGTTTAGTCAAAGTTACACAGGATATCTGTCATGGTGTTACTTGTGACTATGAAGCTTTTAAGAGTTCAGTTCTTGTCTTCATTGTGTATGTTTATCAGTGGCTTTACTCTGTGAACTGTAGTTTGTATCTTGCTTTTGCTTTCCCAATTAAGGTGGTTGTTTTTTTAATCTTTGAGGGCAAGGGCCTATCAGATATCATTTTCTCACCTTATAAGATCATGGAAAGCTGTACTTGAGGGCTGCATTTCATAACAGGGATCAGCAAGTTGAGTACAACCGGACAAAACCATGGAAAAGAGCTCATCACCCTGCGTTTCCTTACACTGAGGTGACATCTCTCGTGGGGTAAGATTCTGGAGTTAGCAGATAAAGTGAAAACCATGTTTCGATAAAATTATCACTTTGTGTCACTTCAAGCACTTGTAAATACTGACTTAATAATTGGTTTGTGGACTGTACAAATTCGTATGCTTCTTCTTGTGTCCTCCAAGGAGCCATCTCATGCTAGGCTGTAAAGATGCTATTACTTAGATGATCACTTCATTGATGGGATGGCTGCCAGAAATCTCCTCAATAGAAGTATGATTTTTCTTTGTAATAACAATTTGGGGGAGATAAGTAGATTGGTAGGATACTTGATGATCATGTGATTATCCTGTTTGTTAGTAAATTTCTACCCAGCCGCTCTCACATCCATTTGATAATCCGTGCCTGAATGTGGTATTACATTGGTGGTGATTGTGAAATGGTGGACAGTGAGAGAGAGACAGAGAGAAAGGTCTTCCTTTGCCGTTGGTTCACCCTCCAATGGCTGCCGCGGCCGGCGCACTGCGCTGATCCGATGGCAGGAGCCAGGTACTTCTCCTGGTCTCCCATGGGGTGCAGGGCCCAAGCACTTGGGCAATTCTCCACTGCACTCCCGGGCCACAGCAGAGAGCCGGCCTGGAAGAGGGGCAACCGGGACAGAATCTGGTGCCCCGACTGGGACTAGAACCCGCTGTGCTGGTGCTGCAAGGTGGAGGATTAGCCTAGTGAGCCGTGGCGCCGGCCAGTAGGTATTCTTTTATAAAGGAGAATTTTTCCTACTTCCCCTATTATTTTGAGTATCTCAATTTCTGTATTCGTTTTTATTTGCTAATTCATTGCTATGATTATGCTTCTTCATATTCAGGTAATCATAAATTTGTCCAGTGGACCAACTCTTGTATCCTGAGGTATCTCCATTCTTACGCATTCAGGGATGAATTGTTATAAGGTTACTTTGTACCTTATTTGCCATAGAAGTGGAATTAGCATTTCTGTCAGGGAGTCCTGATTCCTTTCAGTGGGAAACAATAATTAAAAAGCAAGAGCTGAGGTAGATACACTCTTTACTGCTGGATAGTATCACTGCTTTCAGGCCTTTTTAGCAGACATAGTTACGAGGTGTGTGTGTGTGTGTGTGTGTGTGTACATCATTACTTGTGCATATATATATATATAAATCTATATTTTAAAATTATTACCTCCATTATCTAGTTAAGAAAAGCATCACCCGGGGACTGGCCTTGGGACAGCAGGTAAATCTGCCTACAATGCCAGCGTCCCGTATGGTGCCACTCGGAGTCCCGGCTGCTCTACTTCTGATCCATCTCCCTAATGGCCTGGGAAAGCAACGGAACAAGGCCCAGGTCCTTGGGCCCCTGCTCCCATGTGGGAGACCCAGAAGAAGTTCCTGGCTCCTGGCTGGTCTTGCTCAGCTCTGGCCATTGGGACCATTTGGGGAATGAACCAGTGGATGGAAGATCGATCGATCGATCGATCGCGCGCGGGCTCTCTCTCTCTCTCTCTCTCTCTCTCTCTCTCTCTCTTCCTCTGTCTTTCTCTCCCTCTCTTGGAAATGTAAAAAAAAAAAAAAAAAAAAAATAGAAAAAAGCATCACACAGTTCATCTTCTTCCTTGTTCCATACTTTGATCTCCTTTTTCCAAAAATACTGAGTTCTAGCAATATTGATGTGTTTGCTTATTGGCTCTTTTTTTTTTTTTTTTTTTTTTTTTTGACAGGCAGAGTGGACAGTGAGAGAGAGACAGAGAGAAAGGTCTTCATTTGCCATTGCTTCACCCTCCAATGGCTTCTGCGGCCGGCGCACCGCGCTGATCCGAAGGCAGGAGCCAGGTGCCTCTCCTGGTCTCCCATGGGGTGCAGGGCCCAAGTACTTGGGCCATCCTCCACTGCACTCCCTGGCCACAGCAGAGAGCTGGCCTGGAAGAGAGGCAACCGGGACAGAGTCTGGCACCCCAACCAGGACTAGAACCCAGGGTACCGAAGCCGCAGGCGGAGGATTAGCCTAGTGAGCCATGTCGCTGGCCTGCTTATTGGCTCTTACAATGAATATGTAAGTTTCAGAATAATAAAACTAAAGTGGCCTGTGACAACAAAACTGTTAATTAAGCTACCTAATTCTTATGCAGTTCTTTTTTTAGCATTAGCAAAGGAGAATGTACAAAAGAATATTGTGTTTAAAACTTAAGAGGGTTGAGAGCCAGCACCACTGGTGGCTCACTTGGTTAATTCTCTGCCTGTGGCACTGGCAACCCATAAGGGCGCCGGGTTCTAGTCCCAGTGCCCCTCTTCCAGTCCAGCTCTCTGCTGTGGCCCGGGAGGGCAGTGGAGGATGGCCCAGTGTTTGGGCCCCTGCACCTGCATAGGAGACCAGGAAGAAGCACCTGGCTCCTGGCTTCCCATGGGCCCATTCGGCTGTAGCGGCCATTTGGGGGGTGAACCAAGGGAAGGAAGACCTGTCTCTCTCTCTCTTTCTCTCTCTCTCTCTCACTATCTAACTCTATCTGTCAAAAAAAACCCAAAAAAACAAAAAAACAAAAACTTGGATTAATCCATTTCCTTGACCCTGAGGTCTTTTGATAGACAGGTAGGTGTACTTGTTTCTGTCTAAATTCAGTTTTAGGTTTACTTTGTTTAGTTGTTTATGTAATTTTGCCTTTTGAATATGCAAAGCATGGTTATAAAACATATGTTCATGTGTATGTGTATGCCTGCATATGTACATATATATTAAAATGTAACATGTATATATTTATATAGATGAAAATGAATATTTTGAAAAAAGTCATTCTCATCCTATCCTCTACCTCATTCCTACCTATGCCCTAGTGGTAACATTTATTAGCATCTTGCTTGTCCATTTTGCATACATAGTATGATTTTTCATCAGTTTCTTATAGATGGTAGTTGCTCTTACTTGAATGTCCTCACCAAATATCATGTTGAAATTTATTTCTTGTTAGAAGGCAGTAGGAGGTGGGATCAGGGGAAACCTTTGAGAGTTGCTTAAGCTGGAGCTCTCCTGAAGGAGGTATCTCCAGAATGGGTCTTTCAGAAAGCCAGTTTAGTTCTTGGCATGTGATGCCCTGTGCTACTGTGTGACTTTGCAGAGTCCTCACCAGCAGTGAGGCCTGCGCCAGATGTAGCCCCTGGCCTTGGAAATCCTAGCTTCCAGAACTATGAAATAATGAACCTTTACTCTTTATAAATTGCCCAGTCTTTGGTATGCAGTTACAAAAACATAAAAATGAGCAGAGACAGACATTTGGGTGGTTTCTAATATTTTGTCTTAGCAAAAAATGCCATGGTGAATAATGGTGTGTGTATGTTTTGTATTGCTAAACATGTGTCTTCAGGGTAAATTCTTAGAAGTGAGGTTGCTGGCTTACAGAGTAAATGCATATGCAGGGTTATTAAATATCGCCAGTTTCCCATTCAAATCTTAGGTAGTTTGTACTCCCACTAACAGTTTATTACAGTGCCTGTTTTTGTACAGCTTTGAAGTAGTGTGGTGATGCTGTTGAAATTTTGTTAATGTGATAGTTGATATCTTAGTAGTTTTGCTTTGTGTCTCTTCATATATTTAAGTGCTATGTGCCTGTCTTTTGTGAATTAGCTGTTAGTGTCTTTTGTTCATCTTTAAAAGTTTTCCCTTGATTGTTAACAGCTGCATGTATATCAAGTAGATTTGTCCTTTATCTGCGGTATGAGATTTTCTTTCAGTTTGTCACCATATTGCAGTGTCAAACCTAGGTTATAGAGGAGTTTGAAGACACAAAAAGCTCTCACAATTATTGCCTTGATAATTTTAAATTTAAATAATATATGACTCTTTGATTTAAGGTACAAGGGTAGGTTGATTAGTCTCTCTCCATCTCTGTCTCTATTCCCTTGTATTGTCTGACCTTTCTCTGACATTTGCAAAGACCTTTTTTTTTTTAAGATTTATTTGTTTATTGGAGAAGTGCAGCTATAGACAGAGAAAGATTGGGGAGGGGGAGAGAAACAGGGAAGGGGAGGGAGGGAGGGAGAGAGAGAGAGAGAAAAAGCCTTCCATCCACTGGTTCACTTCTCAATGGCCACAACAGCTGGAGCTGGGCCAGTCTGAAGCAAGGAGCCAGGAGCTTCTTCCAGGTCTCCCACATGGGTATCAAGGGCCCAAGCACTTGGGCCGTCTTCTGCTTTTCCAGGCACAACTGCAGGGTTCTGGATTGGAAGTAGAGCAGCTTGGACTCGAACCAGTGCTCATGGGGGAAGCTGGCTTGCAGACAGCTACTTAATCTGCTGTGCACATTGTACTGCACCAATTGCTGCCCCAAAATGTACATTTTTAAGATTGCTGTTTATCCCTTTATACTTTCAGGTCTGTTTCTTTATATTGCCTAGTAGCCTCTGTTTGTATCCACTGTTCTTCATGTATTTTCAGTATTTCTCATCTCAGATAAGATCTCATTCTCAAGGTTATTCCCTGCCCCCCAACTACTACCTGGTTCCACATCTGTTAGGATCTCTCTTCCTGTCTTTTCCACAGTCTCCTCCTTCCTGTTTGCGCATTGTCATTTGAATCTGCAAATGTGACTTTCCTCTCTTGGATGCATCTTTCTGTAGGATTCCCTTGATTCTAGGTATTCTGTTAGCATGAGCAATTTTATTGGATGTTCTTAGACAACTATGTGATTTTTAGAAGTTGTGTGTAGGTTGTCTTTATCTTTCATGAATATAGTCATTTTCCAGATATTCTTTTATGCTTAGTAGGGAAATTTGGAATCTGACCACAAATAAGAAATTTCTTTGTGGACAAACTATTATAATGTGTTGACAGTGATGATATGTCAGTGCTTGATCACATGAAGTTCAAGGTTTTGTACTTTTTTTATGAGCTTAGTGGGACTTTATTAAATGCAATGAATGAGAATGATCTCAAATTGGTGAAAATCTCATTTCTTGTTACATGGTTATAGCTACAGATAGGTTATAAAATAGCATTTTATTTCTCTGAAAATGCTTTATTTATGAAGACTATAACTGAAATGATACTACCTTTAAAAGTAGGGTCATGATAACTAGTCTCAAGCTTCAAAATAAATATCAAAGTTTCTACATTTTTAAAACTGAAGCTAGAAATATTTATATAAATACATGCTAATAAATCACAATAATATTTATGGTTTTGATTTCCATGATTTTAAGATGATAGTTGTGGTAGTCCATTTTTCACTGCTATGGTAAAATAACTTAGGGCAGATACTTCATAAAATAAAGTTTATTTAGTTCATAGTTGTGGAGTTTCAAGGGCATGGAGGCAGCCTCAACTCATCTCTGGTGAGAACCTCATGTGAATTGCAGGAGTGTGTGTAAGAGGAAGAGATTGCATCTCCAAACAGAAAGTCTGAGAGCAGTCCAGTAGCTGGGTTTGCTCTGTGCCAGCTCTCTCTCATGGGAGCTCAGGAGTACCATGAGAGGTCCCTTAATCCCTTCCAAGGGCAATGACAACTCCACCTGTGACTTAAGATAAAATGACTTATGGACCTCCCATTGGCTCCACTTTTTTTTTAAATTTTATTTATTCATTTTAAAGGCAGAGTTAGAGAGAGGAGGAGATATCTTCCACCTGTGAATTCACTCCCAAGATGGCCTCAAGGATCGGAGCTGGGCCGAGACAAAGCGAGAGGCTCCACCTTGAATGGTCCATGTCACCTAACAACACTACCGCAGTAGGGACATGAATATTTGGGGACATACAGTGTCTAAATTATAGAAGTAAGATGTAATAGTTTTTATGGCCTCACACCTTAGTCCTTTGAATGATTTCTCTTAAATACCTAGGGGTCTGGATCCTTGAATAGGTTTAGTATAATTCAATATTTTTCAAATAGAACTGCTTCAGTCTTTCTTTGTGGTAGATTATTGTCTTTTTCTATAAAATGCAATAAAGAAGATAACTTGCTCCTTTTATTTATAAATGAATAAAGTGATTACAGTGAATCCTTGTAGGAATATTAACATAATGGACTCAGGATCGCTTTCATTGGGTTGGCGTAATGGGTAAGGCTGCTCCCTGTGACACTGGCTTCCTATATATGGGAACTGATTCGCATCCTGTTCTGGTTGTTCCACTTCTGATCCAGCTGCCTGCTAATGGCCTGGGAAGGCAGCAGAGGATGGCCCAAGTGCTTGAGTCCCTGTGCCCATATGGGAGACCTGGAAGAAGCTCCTGGATCCTGGCTTCAGCCTGGCCCAGCTCCAGCCAGGGCACCATCTGTGGAGTGAACCATTGGGTAGAGATTTCTGTCTCTCCCTTTCTCTCTATATCTCTGACTTTCAAATAAATAAATAAATCTTTCGATTGTTTTTCTCAGAAAGCTTGGCTTTTCACGTGGCTGGCTCTTGACTTGTATGTAGGATCTTGGATTTCAGAAATGAGCCCACTATTCCTTAATTGTGAAGGGTGTCTCCTTTGTACCTAAACTGTTTTTACAAACATAGTAGTTAATGCTGAACACTTGATTTCCTTCTGAGAGTCTGTAAGTTGTATTAGACAGAAGGTATCCACACTACAAGGCTTCTTGGGCACTGAATTTTTAATGAGCTTCCTGGTTAGAAAGCACTTGGACATGTTGTCACAACTGTTTGCCAAAGGCATTAAGTGAATCCTGTGTGGTTTGGCAGGGAGTCACTCTTGAAAGCTTCGGCTGATCCTCTCAGACTTTGTCCTCAGAGCCTTTTCTTTTTGTTGATTTTTACTTGTATTCTTTCACTGTGACAAATCTTAATTATGAATGTAATTATATACTCATTCCTGTGAATCTCTTTAGTTAATCTTCAAACCTGGGGAACCCCTCAACACAGACCCTTTTAATAAATCTGAGATGCGTATTGTACCCATGACATGAAATTTTATATACGTTGTAGCTTTTATTTAGAATTTTAGGTCTGGAAAATAAAAGGTTTTTTTACTATCCTTAATAGTCTTTTATTATCCTTAACAATACTGTGATGAAGCAGTGTTATATTGACGATAACATTTAACTTTTTGAACAAATATTTATTGAACAGTCAGAATGTGTAGGTATGATGAGCACCAGAGGGAAATAGTGAATAGACTGGTCTGGCTGCAGCTTTCTTTCTTTTTTTTCTTTTTAATTAAGTTATACAAGTTTCACATATCTCACATACAGATTTAGGAACATAGTGAAATTCTCCCCTCCATTTCTACTCCTCCCCCTCCATCTCGGATTCCCACTGTTAAATATACCTAAAATAGATCATGGTAAAGGTTAATGATCATATATCTAACCCTTCTTTAAGTAATGGAGCTCAACAAATAGTATGAAGAAAAAACAACAGAATAAAACTAAACAAAACACGGTTCTTCAATGGAAGAGATAAGGGCTATAAATAATCATCAAATCTTTAGATGTCTATTTCAGTCCAATACATTGTGTATCAGGTATCCTGTTAGTTTCATTGGATCAGGGGAAACATATGATATCAGTCTTTATTGGGACTCGCTTATTTCACTAAGTATAATGGATTCCAGTTGCTACCATCTTGTTGTGAAAGACAGGATTTCTTTTTTTTTTCTTTTTTTCTTTCTTTCTCTCTTTCTCTTTCTTTCTTTCTCTTTCTCCCTCTTCCCCCCCCCCTTTTTTTTTACAGCTGAGTAGTACTTCATAGTGAATATATACCATAATTTCTTTATCCAGTCAGCAGTTGATGGGCATTGGGTTGGTTCCCTATCTTTGCTATTGTGACTTGTGCTGCAATGAACTTGGAGGTACAGATGACTCTTTCATATACTGAATTCTTTTGGTCTGGATAAATTCCCAGGAGTGGGATGGCTGGATCATATGGTAGGTCTGTATTCAGACTTCTGAGGTATCTCCATACTGTCTTCCATAGTGGTTGCACCAGTTTACATTCCCACCAACAGTGGATCAAGGTACTTTTTCCTCCACATTCTCACCAGCATTTGTCATTTGATGAGTTCTGTATGCCAGCCATTCTAACTAGAGTGAGGTGAAACCTCATTGTGGTTTTGATTTGCATTTCCCTTATGGCTAATGATCCTAAGAATTTTTGCAAGTGTCTGTAGGCCATTTGAATTTCCTCTCTTGAAAAATGCCTGTTTAAGTATTTTGCCCATTTCTTCACTAGATCCTCTGTGTTATTGTTGAATTTCTTGAACTCTTTATGTATTCTGATGTTAAACTTGTATCTGTTGAATAGTTTGCAAATATTGTCTCTCATTCTATGGGTTGTCTCTTCATTTTGCTGAGTGTTTCTTTTGCACTGCAGAAGCATCTCAGCTTGGTGTAATCCCAGTTGTCATTTTGGGCTTTGATTGGCTGTGCTTTTGGGGTCTTTTCCAAGAAGTCTTTGCCTACGCCAGTGTCTTGTAGAGTTTCCCCCATGTTCTCTAATGATTTGCAGTTTTATGAAGTATAAAGCCACTCAACAATTCCCGACTTTCAGCAATAAAATGCTATTTGACTTTTTATTTTGCCATGTGGTATTAATCTTAGTATTATATTGTTTAAGTCAAGTTAAAAGTGTTATGGTTAGTTTTATATTTGTTTAATTTTATACTAAATTACACTTGTATGTATTTTTTAAAAAAAATATTTATTTATTTGAAAGAGTTAGAGAGGCAGAGAGAGAGGTCTTCGATCTGCTGGTTCAGTCCCCAATTGGCTGTAATGGCCGGAGCTGCGCCAATCCGAAGCCAAGAGCCAGGAGCTTCTTCCCGGCTCCCACGTGGGTGCATGGGCCCAAGGACTTGAACCATCTTCGACTGCTTTCCCAGGCCACAGCAGAGAGCTGGATCGGAAGAGGAGCAGCTGGGATTAGAACCAGCTCCATATGGGATGCCAGTGCTTCAGGCCAGGGCTTTAACCTGCTGTGCCACAGCGCCGGCCCTGTATTATTTTCTTTTATACATAGATTAATCCACTTAAGTTTTGGAAATAAGGCCTTCTCTAGGATCAGATGAATTACTTTATCAAATAAGCAAATAAGTTTTCAATCTTTTTTTTCCCCAACATTCTTTTACATGAATTATCCTGATATGGTACATAAATGCTGTTTTCATATCTAGTCTTCTGAAATTTCATGGATAATGTGTATTATAAAGGAACTGTTCATGGTTTTCAAAAAATTTGAAATTTGACCTTTTAATCCCATTTTTCTGTGAACATTTTACAGTTCCCTTGTAAATGCTGTATGTTGCTGGAACACATCCTTAGAAGGTGTGACTAACTTACCTTGGTACATCTTCAAGGCATTTTTACTGCAGCATAATTGCAGAGGATTTTTTAGTGTAAGTGGACTGGGGACAATACTTCGAAAATTGAGTGCCTGTATCTTTGCCTGTATGTGTGTAGACATAATCTATCTCATTTTCTATTTTTTTTTTTATTTATTAGACAAGTATAGTTACAGACAGTGAGAGAGAGAGAAAGGTCTTCCTTCCGTTGGTTCACTCCCCAGATGGCTGCAACGGCTGGTGCTGTGCCGATCTGAAGCCAGGAGCCAGGTGCTTCTTCCTGGTCTCCCATGCAGGTGCAGGGCCCCAAGCACCTGGGCCATCTTCCAATGCCCTCCTGAGCCACAGCAGAGAGCTGGACTGGAAGTGGAGCAACTGGGACTAGAACCGGCGCCCATAAGGGATGCTGGTGCTGCAGGCGGAGGCTTATCCATGTGAGCCACAGCGCTGGCCCCGACATAACCTATCTCATACTGAGTTTAAATCCACTTTGCTCCATTTAATTATTGGCTGTTGGACTGGGACAAGTTGTTTAATTTCTGTGCCTCACATTTGTCATTTGAAATGGAATAAAACTAGTATATATCATAAGGCCTTGTCAGAAAACAAAACAAGAACAATAAAGATGTACAAGGAAATTTGTAAAGTGATGGAAATGTTTATTACATCAATTGTGGTAATAAGCACATACAAATATCTAAAGTCATCAAATGTTGTCAGTTGTATACACATTAATTTTACACAGTTTATTTGTATGCCAGTTGTACCTCGATTAAGTTGTAGGGAAAAAAAAAACCTCCAAGGGTATTTTTTCAATGTTTAGCATACCATGTTCACATGTGGTCTAAACTGGACATTCAGGGGTAATGTTGTAGCCCAGCAGAGTAAGCTGCCTGCGATGTCAGGGCCCTCTGTCAGTGCAGGTTTGAGTCCTGCTGCTGTACATCTACTCCATCTCCCTGCTAATGCACCTGGGAAAGCAGCAGAGGACAGGCCAAGTGCTTGGGCTCTTGCCACCCACATGGAATTCAGGCTTCTAGGTTCAGTCTGGCCCAGCTATAGCTCTTATGGCCATTTGGGGAGTAAACCAGCAAATGGAAGATCTTACTCTCCCTGTCCTTCCCCATCTTTTTGTACCTCTGCCTTTCAAATAAACAATTTTTTTTTTTGAAAAAAGACATTTGGAACAACATTACAATATACTGAATAGAAAGGTTGCTTGTAATATAATTTGTTAGCATCACAAGATAGATGAGTGTGTGTGTGTATAAAGCATATAATCAGTCTCTGGTCAATCAATGTCCAAGAGTTATTTAAAAATAATATATGAATCTCCTTACCTTTACCCAAGTTTTGCTGTGAACTTGTAACTGTTCTAAAAAATAGTATAATTTGAGGTGATAGATATGTTAATTAGCTAGATATAATCATTCCACATTGTATTAAAATCATCACTTTATATCATAAATGTATACAACTGTAATTTATCAATATGTAATATAATAACTTAATATAATGCTTAAGAAATAAAGACTACATGAAATACATGTTTCAGGCACACAGTAAACCTTGGTAAATGGTATTGATGATGGTGACACGTTGCAGAGTAGAGAAAACAATCGCTGTGTCTTCCAACAGTGTCTGTAGCCTTGTGTCTGCCTTTTGAAAGTGTGATTGCTTTTTATTCTTCAGCACATGAGGCTACAGCGTAGTCTTCGGCTATTCTGCAAGATTTAAGGTGTGAATTGACATTTTTTAACTTGTCAGATTTTCCAATAAATATATTAATTCACCTATTTAACAGAATCTTTCTGAATATAACGATAGTTCCTTGGCATGTTATCACTAACAAGCTTTACATTGTCTTTAATTTGCTCAATTCGTGTTTTGTAATCATTTGCAATTACAAGTGTTTCTAGTGGATTGAAGTACCTTGAGGTAAGGTAATGTCTTAACTCTCCCAAACATGGAATTAATTCATCTGTTTGTTTATTTACTCATTCTTTATCATTGCTTCGACAAATGTCTTTCAAGTACATACTATAATCCTCATATTTATAGTATTCATACATAGTAGGTTAAAAAAACAACCTGGCTAAGTGATCAGTGGGTGAGTCCCTTTGCCTGTTACATTGCATATGACTCATCTTGAAATACTGCATTTAAGCATTTCTGTATTACTGTTAATTATAACTTTATACAATTTGATATATTTTATGTGCATATACATTTTTGGTTTAAATGTATATTTGAATCCCATGTTTTATGTTAGACATGTCTTGCAAAGAAAAATAGCTACTTTTGTCTGATAAAGGAGAAGTTGGGTGCATTGGAAACAGAGCTCTTAGACACAACTGTTTATTTTGCCAAGTAGTGAATTATGCATAGTCAATTGCAGTGTGGTAGTGAACTGTTGATTCCTCGGCTCTTCAGAGGCATTGGATTTATTTAATACATTTTTGTATATTCAGCACAATCAGAGAAACAACTCTGTTGAAACCAGCTTTTTTTTCCTACTCAGGATTTCATATCCTTAAGCAATAGGTGAATCAGCTCACTTCAGACCTATGTGTATTGCTGTGTATAGAAATTTAGTATTTGCAGCTTTCTGAAGACATATTATAGAAAAACATGTATGTAATGTAACATGTATGTATATAATGCATCATGAATACATGACTAAGACGGCATATATTGGGACTTCGGTATGACCATTATCTTAGAGGAATTTTGATTAATATTACAAAGAGAAACCGTATTTTTTAAAACATCCCTTCAAGACCATTAAAATAAAAATTGCATTCATCATGGGAAACATTAAATATATAGAACTATAGATGATTTAATGCTTTTTAGTTTTACATAACCTTTAAAAAGGATTATAATAAAAGTGGCATTTGGATTAAGTGATGTTTCTTCTTGTTCTCATAATAAAAAATGGAAAAGATTTAATATAATAGCTTGAACAGAACAGTGCCCTGCAGTTACTGGTTAAGCGCTCCTGGTTCCCTGGGATGCAGCTCGACTGCCCTCTTCAGGCTGCATGAGAATATATTAGAAGAACTTAAGTGTGCTCCCTGAGTTCTTAGGTAGGAGTCTCGTATCCCTGAGAACTACGCAATCCAAAATACTTCTTACCTGCAATGTGGGAAATATAGTTAGGTAATTTAAGTGCTTGGAACTTCTTGTGGTTTTCTGTTTCCAGTTTCCGTTGGTGCTGATGTCTGAAGTTGCTAATAAGCACTGGTGATGTCTTAAATTGCCCAAGTTGAAATAAGTCTATACAAGAACCTTGTGAATTTCTTTACCTGTCATAAGTTCAGTTTCCTCTGCCTCCCACGAAGCATTAGTTAGCATAGAGGGGGAACTGCTGTAGCACAGTAGGTTAATCCTCTGCCTGCAGCGCCAGCATCCCATAGGGGCACTAGTTCTAGTCCCAGCTGCTCCTCTTCCGATCCAGCTCTCTGCTGTGGCCTGGGAAAGCAGTGGAGGATGGCCCAAGTCCTTGGACCCTTGCACCATGTGGGAGACCCGGAGGAAGCTCCTGGCTTCTGGTCAGCGCAGCTCCAACTGTTGCGGCCATTTGAGGAATAAACCAGTGGATGGAAGACTGACTCTCTCTCTCTCTCTCTCTCTCTCTCTGTCTGTCTGTCTCTCTCATTCTCACTGTCTGCAACTCTACCTCTCAAAAAGTTAGCATAGAGGGGGTGACATAAGGGATAGCTGGAGAATATGGAGAATAGGCTAGTTGTTGGGGGCAGTTTTGCTAATGAGTCTTCTGTACTCTAAATATGTAACATGCAAATTAAAATACGGATTTCTTTGGCTCCCTAAATTCACTGTAATGACCAGACAGTTTTCTCACAGGTCCATTTCTGCTGAGTTATACCCAACAGAAGAAAGCCTGCACATACCTTGTCAGCATAACATTTTCTTTAAGTATTGTATGTGAGTCAAGAAAATGTAACTTGCTTTGGCTCCTGTGGAATTTTTTTATTCTTACTAAAGATATTCCTCAGGAAATTATTTAGAAAAATTTGCAGGATGCTATGGGTGATAAAGGTCACATCATTTATAAATTAAAAAAAAAGTTTATTTATTTGAAAGGCAGAGTTACAGAGAGGCAGAAGCAGAGAGGAAGGGAAGGGAGGGAGGGGGAGAGAGAGAATTTTCCATCCACTGGTTCACTCCCCAGATAGCTGCAACTGCTGGAGCTGTGGTTATCCAAAGCCAGGAGCTGGGAGCTTCTTCCCGGTCTCCCACGTGGGTGCAGGGACCCAAGCACTTGGGCCATCTTCTTCTGCTTTCCCAGGCCACAGCAGAGAGCTGGTTGGGAAGTGGAACAGCTGGGACTTGAACCAGGGCCCATATGGGATGCTGGCACTGCAGGTGGCGGCTTTACCTGCCATGACACATGCTGGCCCCTGTTTATAAATTTACCTGTCTTTATTTTTCCTACTAGGCCACTAAAGTAACATTTGGAGAGGATTCCAGGCAGTTATTTCTACTTAGTTATTTTGCATATCTACCCCAGTCAAGAACATTTTTAAAAATGTAGTTGACGGCAGGGCTGGTGCTGTGGCTCACTTGGTTAATCCTCTGCCTGCGGTGCTGGCATCCCATATGGGTGTCGGGTTCTGGTCCCGGCTGTTCCTCTTCCAGTCCAGCTCTCTGCTGTAGCCCGGGAGGGCAGTGGAGGATGGCCCAAGTGCTTGGGCCCTGCACCCGTGTGGGGGCCCAGGAAGAGGCTCCTGGCTTTGGATTGGCATAGCTCCAGCCGTGGCAGCCATTTGAGGGGTGAACCAACGGAAGGAAGAGCCTTTTCTCTGTTTCTCTCTCTCTCACTAACTCTGTCAAAAAAAAAAAAAAAAAGTAGTTGTCCAGGTGGTGCTGTGACATAGTAGGTAAAGCCTAGTCTGCGGCGTCTACATCCCATATGGGCATTGCTTCCTGTCCTGACTGCCCCACTTCTGATCCAGCTCCCTGCTAATGGTCTGGCAAAGAAAGAGAAAATGGTCCAAGTGCTTGGGCCTCTGCACCCACATGGGGGACCCAAAAGGAGCCCCTGGCTACTGCTTCAGATGGGCCCAGTTCTGACCCGTGTGGCCCCCTGGAGAGTGAACCAGCGGATAGAAGATCTCTCTGCTTATAGTTCTGCCTCAAATTAATAAATACATAAAACTTTTAAAAAATGTAGTTGCCGGCGCCACAGCTTACTAGGCTAATCCTCTGCCTGTGGTGCCGGCACCCCGGGTTCTAGTCCTGGTCGGGGCGCCGGTTCTGTCCTGGTTGCTCCTCTTCCAGTCCAGCTCTCTGCTGTGGCCTGGGAAGGCGGTGGAGGATGGCCCAGGTGCTTGGGCCCTGTACCCCATGGGAGACCAGGAGAAGCACCTGGCTCCTGACTTCGGATTGGCGCAGCGCGCCAGCCGTGGTGGCCACTTGGGGGGTGAACCAACGGAGGGAAGAACTTTCTCTCTGTCTGTCTCTGTGCCTTTCAAAAAAAAATGTAGTTGTCAACATAAGTTTACAGAATATCATCAAGATCCCATTTATCTGTGTATTGCTCCCAGTCTTATTTTCTAATGTGAAACACATGTCTGTATTAAATATTTAAGATACATTTCTGACTGGATGACCTTCGTTTATGACTTTTCTTTTACCTTACTGTTCTTTTCCTGACCTCTCTTGATTATTGTGATTTTAGTTCTTTAAGATATAACTCCAGTCTTCTACAGCCTTTTCATACCTGCCCTTTTTCTAACTGCCTCAGCCTACTGTGATCTCAACTTCCTCTGTACGCTGTATAGAACCCACAATCTGCTTTCCTTTAAACAGGTGCTTATTTTCTTTGTATTATACTGCGTGTCTGTTCCTTTCTGTAACAAGCCTCTTTCAGATAGAGAATAAAGTATACTTCTGTGTTATTGTAGTATATATTAAAATGCTGAGTATAAATATTTTTGTTGATTAATATATGGATTCCACATGTACATTTCCAATCGGCATTAAGACACGTCATATGGTGATTTAGTCAGTGTAACCTAGTCAAGCTCTGTTCATCTGTAGGTTTAGTTTTTAGCATGCTTACTATATATTGATTAATGATCAAAGTGTAGTATTCATCACTATCAATAATCCATTGTTAAATGCTTGGTTTATAGTAGGTCTCAGCTACTGGGCACACACACACACACACACACAGAATAGATACATGTGTAAAATAAAGAGTGACACAGTTTCAACAGTCATATCAGCAGGTCTTGTAGATGAAGAAATTTGATTTCCGAAGGAGATGAAGTTTTTGAAAGAGGAGAGGGTATTCTAAGCAAGGTGTTTGCACATTGCATACACATGAATTAAGTTGTGTACTATGTTAATAGAGACATATCTTACCTAAGTTTTGGCCAGGACGTATAAGATCTTGATTTCTGTTTTTTCACTATCTTCATTATATAGTTAGAGGCTTTTTAGGATTTTAGAACAGAGATACAACCTACCAGTTGGTTATTGGGAAATTAAAAGCAGGGAGTGATATGGAGTGCAGAGTTTGAAGATGCTGTATCATACTTTTTTTAAAAAACATTGTTCACAGTATTTATGCTTATCAGGGATTATGTTTATTGGTATGAAACCTCTTTTTCTCACTAGAGTGTAAGCTCTCTGAGATCAAAGACCTTGAATTTATTATTCACTTAAGTATTACCTGTCACACTAGTGGCACTAATATGGATTTGTGGGATGTTAATGAGTACATGCTTGTATACTTCATATATTCAAGTAATGTATATATATATATACTTAATAAACTGTAGTAGATTTCGCTTCGGTTATGACAGAAGGAGGAAAGGAAATTCCTTGTATTTATCTTCATTCATTTATAATATAAAATACACATATCAAATACTAAAATGTGACTTTCTCCTGCTTATGATTAGATTAAAGCATTTTCATTTCATATATCATTACCATATGAATGTTACTGTTTGCAGAGTTACCGTTTACCTGCTTCAGTTTAAAAATATAAAGTTGCATAAAGTGCAAAATAATGAAATTTTATTTAATATTCTTCTTTAATTAATATCACCAACTTTTAAGTGATTTTTAATTATTTTAAAGATTTACTGGCCTATTTGAAAGGCAGCATGACAGAGAAGAGGGAGACAGAGATCTTTCTTCTGCTGGTTCACTCCCCAGATGGCTGCAACAGCCAGATCTGGGCCAAACTGAAGCACTGATCCAGGAACTCCATCTAGGTCTCTTACATGAGCACCAGGAGCCCAGGTACTTGGACCATCTTCTACTTCCTTCCCATGTGCGTTAGCAGGAAACTGGATCAGAAGTGGAGCAGCTAGGCCTTGAACAAGCACTCTGATATGGGATGCCAGTGTCACAGGTGGCAGTTTAACCTGCTGCACCTCCAGCACTGGCCCTTAAAAGATCTTTTATAGATAGTGTTGATTTCTTAAGGTTTAATAGTCTGCTAAGATGTTCTGATGGATTTACCAGTGTCAATGCACTGTATGAAGTTATTACATGTTTTTACTTTGAAAATCAATGATGAATACTATCAATAATAATGTATTCCATATAATAAAAACCAAATCAGATTATAGGAATCATGTTCGTTTTAATTCTTGGAGGAGTTGAAGAGGAACAGTGCAGCACCATGGTAAATTGATAAGGGATGGCATAAACTGTGTATTCTTTGTGTCTTCTAGGAATGGAGAGCATATCTGCTATATGGGTCAGCCTCATTGTGCCAGCTAGTAAACACTTCGCCTCTTCCGACCTTTGTGTTTGCTATTCCTGCTGCTGCAACGTCTGTGCTCTGTTTGTCTTTAGTGATTGCTCTTTCTCATATCCAGGATTTTGGCTTTAGAAGTCTTTTACAAACACACAATCTAGATTGTCCGTAATTTTATATAATGCAATTCTGTGTATTTTTCAGAGTATATCCTAGTTCTTAAATTTTATATTTATTATTTAGTTTAAAATGTCAACTTCATGAGAGAAGAAACCTTTGAGGATAAGCTTACTTCTTGCTATTAGGTGCTTAGTAGATAGGCTTTGAATGAATTACAAGACATTAAATCTTACTTCATTACCAAAGTTTTAAAAGTTTATAACTGTTTTATTGAAAATATGAAGATATACTATATAGTTTTCTGTCCACTGAGAACAATGTAGTCTTACACTAATATTTCAGTGATCATATTTGGTACTGTGCTCTAATAATATTAAATGATGCCCATAAGATCCTTAATTTATGCTAAATGGTCTCAGATTACAGCATTGTTCACATTTGGCCTTAAGATACATATTTTAATCACAGCAACATTATGAACTCTTTGTTTATAAAAAAGGACCAAAAGTAAGGAACTACAGTTCTTGACACTTGCATTTATATGTTTGCAGACTTATTGGGCAGAGACAATCACTATATTCATCTGAGCTTTATTTTTATGGTGATTTTTTTCATGGTTAAAAATGTTATTCTTTTTTTTTTAAGATTTATTTTATTTATTTGAAAGTCAAAGTTACAGGTAGTGCCAGAGAGAGGGTGGGGGTCCACTTTTTTACTCCTCAAATGCTTCAGTGGCTGGAGGATCCAAAGCCAGGAGCTAGGACCTTCTTCCGGGTCTGCCACGTGGGTGTAGGGGCCCAAGGATTTTGGCCATCCTCCACTGCTTTCCAGGCCCATTAACAGGGAGCTGGATCAGAAGTGGAGCTGCTGAGATTCAAACCAGCACCCATATGGGATGCTGGCACTGCAGGCTGGGGCTTTAACCACTATGCCACAGCGCTGGCCCCTAAATGTTATTTTTTAAAGATATTTCATGAACTCCTTGATCCTTATATTTCTTGCTATGACAGGTGAAGAATAAACTTTTCTCACCTTTTATGATTTTTATTGATTTTTATATCTTTTGTTTATCACTGTAAAAGTAAATAACATATTTGTATTTTTTAATCTGCTAACTACAAATGATACTTCTTAATTCCCCAACTTGTAACATGAAGATTAGCAAGGGCAACCTTCCCTGTCTTCTGTTCTCTTTTTGATTTATCTACCATTTAACTACTATTTATCTACTATCTATAAATCTACCATTTATCTACTATTTAATTCTATTCCTGCGTTGCCATAGTTAATGGCATTTACATTCTATAGTGTAATAATAATTAGATCTGTGCTTTATGTGTTGACGTAGGCATCTGAAAGGAGATAAACAGCATTTATGTCACTGTTCTTCCCTAAATGACAACTGTTGCAAAGTAGTGTTGTTATGTGTTCCTATTCTGCAGTGTTCTTGTTGATGATCTCTGCCTCTCTCAAAAAAATGTTCCGAACAGTCTTTTCCATCATCAGTTTATCAGAATTATACATTTTGGTTTGCTACTTGTTTGGACCTTTTCTGTTCTTTTCCTTTCCTTTTTCCCCCAATTTTGATAACCATTTTCCCAGCTGTGGGAGCAAATGTATCTTACTTGCTAGGGTCTTAATGTCTTTCAGCTCCTTCTGATTTTAATGACGGTTTAGAATCTGTTCTCTTCATCTTGTCTAGTTAAAGTGTTGCTCTAAATTGTACTGGTTGCTTTATAGTTTCATAGTTAAGACTACAGCTTTCTTAAACATCTTATACTCTTTTTACCTTATCACATTTCTAATTGGCTTTTTTCCTTATAGTGCTTCAGATTCTGTTTTTCATTTATACTGCCTTTCCTGTCAGTTATGCTAAGGTGATTTCCCAAGAATGTGTGGTAGGTAAATTTCAGGTTCTTCACATTTCTGAGAACATGTTTGTTTAAACTTGATTATTCAATATAAAATTGTGAATCAAAAATGATATCCCAAACTCTGAGGAATGTTTCTATTTGCTGTTACCTAGTGTTGCTAATATCCAGTCCAATTCAAGCCTCATTGTTTGTTCTTGTTACATTTTATTTTTTTCTAAAAATATTTAGGATACTCTGTTTATCTGTGATGTTATAAAATGCTGCAGTATTTCTCAGTTTTGCTGTTTTCTCATTTCTCTTATTCCTTATTGGGGAAATAATTTTTATAGGATTGCTTTCTTTTATTTGAAAGGCAGAGTTAGAGTGGGCCAGGGGAGGGGAAAAAAAAAAAAAGATTTTCCGTCCACTGGTGCACTCCCCCCATGGCCACAACATCAGGACATGGGCCAATCCAGAGCCATGAGATTCCTCCAGGTCTCCCATGTGGATACAGGGCGCTAATACTTGGGCCACTCTATTGCTGACCTAGGTGCACTAGCAGAGAGCTGGATCATAAGTGGAGCAGCCAGGACCGGGGACTGAACTGGCAGCCATATGGGTCGACAGTATTGCAGGTGGCAGCTTTACCCACTACGCCACAGCACCAGCCCCAGGGGAAATAGTTTTTAAGCTAAAGATTTGGTCTTTTTTAATTGTGTTGTTCTAGAAATAGAATTTCCTTTGCTTTATTCTCTTCTCTTTCTGGACATCTTTCTGTTTGAAAGTTGGATTAATTGGATTGTACTTCCAAGTCTCTTTCTCTCACTTCTCCCATATATTATACCTAGGTCTTCTTTTATTCTGTTAACTTTATTTTTTAAAATTTATTTAATTGAAAGACTGAGTGACAGAAGGAGAGACACAGAAAGAGAGAAAGATCTTTTATCTGCTGGTTCACTCCCAAATTTGCTGCAACAGCTGGGGTTGAGCCTGGCTTAAGCCAGTAGCTTCATTTGAGTCTCCCACGTTGGTGTTAGGGGCCAGCTCTTTGGGCCATTATCTACTGCTTTTCCAAGCACATTAGCTGGGAGCTGCACCATAATTGGAAGAGTGAGGACTCACTCAGATATGGGATGCTGGTGCTGCAAGAAACAAGTTAATTTACATCACCACAATGCTGGCCTCTGTCCTGCCAATTTCACTTAACTCTGTCTTTTAATGTTGGCATATTATTCAAGTGATCATATTTTAAATCTGTCAGTTTTTCTGTCCCTTTTTTGTTACCACATTTTTCTTTTGTATTTGTGTGTATGTGTGTACTGTTGGCTGAAGCAGTCTGTCATGGGCCCTGAGTGTCCCTGTATGTTCTCACTGAGTGTGTCAAGAACAAAGTGTAGGCTTATTATCAGATATTATAAAAAGTAGTAACTCTGGGGCCAGCATTTTGGCATCGCAGATACAGTCACCAGCTGCAATGCCAGAATCCCTAGTGGGTGCCAGTTCATGTCCTGGCTGCCCCACTTCCAATTCAGCTCCCTGTTAATGGACTGGGGAAAGCAGTAGAAGATGGCCTGAGTGCTTGGTCCCCTGTACCTACGTGGGAGACCTGGATGGAGCTCCTGGCTTAGCCCTGGGTGTTGTGGCCATCTGGGATGCCAACCAGCAGATGGAAGATCAGTCTCTCTTTCTGTGTCTCTGTCTTTCTCTCTAACTTGGACTTTCAAATATTTTTTAAAATAGTAACTCTTCTGAACTTAATGTTTTTTTCTCTTACAACACAGTTAGCTATATATGCAGGTGTACCTTTGTGTCACCCTGTGATTCTTGGAGGCTTAGGGAATGAATGGATGCATTCAGAAGTGAAATCATAAAATACTTCGGAGATAGGTATTTGGTGTAGTGATGAAGATGCCGATGTCTCATAAAGAATGCCTGGGTTCAGTACCTGCCTCAGTCCTGATCCACATTTCCTGCTAATGGGGACCCTGGTAGGCAGCAGTGACAGCTGAAGGAGTTGGGTCCCTGCCAGTCACATGGCTTCTCTGGATTAAGTTCTCAGCTCCTAAATTGAAACTCCTCACCATAGTGAGCATTTTCATGGTGATCCAGAAGCTGGGACCTGTTTCTCAACGTCAAATAATTTATTAAAACAAATGAAGTCTTTTGATTCAGTACCCATGAAACAGTAACAGACTAGCATGTTAGCTTGTACATAGGATAATGTTTTATGCCCTGCACATTTTTTGACAAAATGCTCTACTTTGACTTTTTATAGGTATATTAAATTTTAATTTCAATGTTTTGACCCTTTAACTGGAGTCATTTTTGCGTGTTTGTAACATTGTTTTTAATCATGTCAGGTTTTCTTCACATATATGATAATTTTTTTATATTCTAGATATTAACAGAAAATCCAGCATTGGGAGTATTGGCAGATGTTTGTGTCTGCAGTTCAATATGAAGAAGTTTTATTTAGGACCTCAACTTTTAGTTTCATTTTTTCAGTCTTGGGAGTCTTACAAATTTAGTGTTTGTCCCTAGCTTACCACATTATAGTTGCCTTTGAAAGTACACTTTTCCTCCATCAAAACTTTTCTACAAGCCTTCTGTTTAGATATTTCTTGAAATCTATTATGTGCAGTAATTCTACTCCAACACTTTTTGTTACTGTAGAACTGTATCTTTTTATTTCTTTGCTTCTTTTTGGGGGAATTTTTTTTTAATGTTTTAGCGATAACTTGTTGCCTCATGTTTGTATTACTGTGCTTATTTACTTCTAGTAATAACATTCTCCTGTCTAAATATAAACCTTTATCTGGAAAAATCAATAAAATGTCCAATAAAATGGATTCAATGAGTAAATATGGTCTTAGAGGAGAGTTTTATTGTGCCATCTGGTTTAGCTGCTTAGAGAAATTTTTGCTTACTTTAATGCAAATGCATTAAAAATGCATATATAATACACCATAACTCTGTTTATAACTTTAGAATGTATTTCCTTATAATTTTTGTGGGTTTTTTTTTGTCAAGCTTTATTGCAAATGTTCTCCAAAATTGCCCTTTGCCTTTTAATACAAAGAATTAGAAAATTCAACTTACATGTGTAGAAGTAGGGGATCACAAAATGTTTTTGTCTCCTAGAACAAGATTTTTTTTTAATTTAAAGGACCAGGCTAGACTTGTGTCCCATGTAATTGCTGTTACAACTAACTTTGTCCTCATAGCATAGTCTTAAGAAAAACGTAAATGAATCATTGTGGCTGTATGGCCATAAAACTGTTAATGGCAGTATAATTTAAATTTCATGTAATTTTTACATGCCATAAAATATTTCTTTGTATTTTTATGATCATCTAAAAATATCAAAATGTATTTTTAGCTTGTAGTTCACAAATGGACTGGCCAATTCTTGCCCTATCATTTCTTGTTTTACCAACAGCTTGTGAATACTCGAATACTGATGTTTGTGCTCTGCCCCATTATCCTTATCAGGCAAGCTAATGAAGAATACCAAATACTGGCTAACTCCTGGCGCTACTCATCTGCTTTCTGTAACAAACTCTTCTTCAGTATGGTGGATTATGATGAAGGGACAGATGTTTTTCAGCAGGTAAAAGAGTTTTATTTTATTTTGGTAATACATAACATAGTTGGTTATGGTTTATGCATCTTTATTTGCCAAATAAAATAACAATTCATTGAGCAGGTTAACATATGCAGTAAATAGTTACAATAAATTCTGTGACATGATTAAAATAATTACAACTAATGTTGTCTTTATCATTGTATGGTTTTTGATGTTAATATGGTAGACACGTTTTGACCTTTGCATTGTAAAGGAAAAACTTTTTTTCAGCATGTGGTGACAGTTTGTGTGCATTAATCTTATTTTGATATTTAAGCAAATGTGATTTAGGTTGTACTTTGCATACATTTTTGACATTTTATATAAAATTCAGTGCAACTTTTACTTAACCTTGATTTCTTCCAGTATGGTATATAAATCCCAGACAATTACACCTCTAAAGTAGTAAGTATGTATATAAAAGTGTTTTCTCTAGGTTATGGGCTGAATTGTGTCTTGCTAATTGCATATGTTGAAAATCAATGTGATTGTATTTGGAGATAGGGCCTTTACAGAAGTAATTAATGTTAAATGTGTCTATAAATCAGGTAGGACTGATATTTATGTAAGATAAAAAACATCAGGGGAGCACGTGTGCTGAGAGAAACGCCACATGAGCACACGGGGAGAAGACTACCATGTGGAAGTCAGGAAGAGACGCCTTACCAGAAACCATCACTGTTGGCACAGTAATCTTGGACTTCTATTCTCCAGAACTGGGAGAAAATGAACTTCAATTATTTACACTGTCTAGTATGTAATTTACTGTTAATGCAATGAGAAAAGATTGCCACTGCTGTGTACAGTCTTCTCTCTAGAGCAGTGTTGGATTTTGGTATGACAATGCTAGTGGTCCTGAGTGGTGTTTTGATTGGGTCACCATCCTTGTTAGTGATGAGGGCTTATAGTCCAGGCCCTGCTTCAAATGGATCCTCTTATTTAGCTTCACCATGATCCATTGAGGGAAATGTTGCTGCCATTTCACGTACGAGTAAATTAAGGTATGGGGATGTGTTGGTTATTCACAATTACAAAGACTGCATAATTTATAGCTAAAATTTGAACCCTGGTGGCTGGCTTCCAGAGTTCTAGTAGCTCCTAATAATGTTGCCTTGTAGTTAACAGTTTTTTTTTCTGTTTTTATTACCTGATCATCCTTTTCAAATTAAAACTTGTTGCAGTACTGAACATTTGTGGGTGTAGTTATCTTGTACTGTTTCATTTTTCTCACCTGATATCCTTTATCATATGTTCTTCTAGGTCATGAAGAAGCATTTAGCTTTATAGAGAATCTAGCTGACTAATTGTAGATGGGCCATCTGTGGGTAGTTTTGCTTATTTGCTTCCAGGTTGATGATTTTTCAATCTTTGTCAGTTTCTAGTTGAATAAGAGGATTTATTTCTTTTTGCCTTCATTACCCTTTTCCTATCATTATTCTTCACTTATTCCTCCATGAATTTATTTTGATGTATCCAAAATAAATAGGATGTTTATTTGTATCTTGAGTGTTTCTTTGTATTAATCAATTCAGCAAATATCATTGAGTGCCTACTATGTAGGGGCAATATTGACAAGAAAAGTGTGCATATAAGAAGCTTTCAAATTAGAAACCTAATAATAGTAATGATAATGTCATAATAGCAAACATAAGCATATACTTTCTGATAACTTTATAAGGGAAAAGTATGGTACCACAGGAATCAAATATTTCATGAGATTTATAGGTCTCTATAGAATATTAGGAAAACTGACCTTGGACATCATTAGGTGGAATTTGTACTGATTATATATGTATTACATTGTGTATTACAGATTATATATATTTATATATAAATTCTCCCTACTACAGTAGTCGGCTGGGTTCATCCTGCCTGCTGGAGCAGGGGCTTTATGCCCAAATGCTCACCCGAACCATTTTGTAAGCTAAAGAAAGTGGGTCGGGTTTAGTCTGGTTATAATTCTATGTTAAATATCTTTTTAAAAAATTTTAATGGAAGCACCCATATCACTTTGCTCCTGAGTACTCTGAGAAATAAAATCATATAAATGACCATGCATTCCTATTCCAGCACTTCTTCCAAAGCATCATATTTGTAAACTCCGTGACCTACATCGTGCAGCTTTAGTCATTCCTACAGGACTCATACAGAGTGGAAGTATTTTCCGTTATGTAAATAATCATGCAAATAAACCATGCATTCGGCTCTTGGTCTCATTCTTGGAGAAGCTTCTAGAAGACGTGTTTGAGCTCAGTGGGAGAGAAGCAGTTCAGCTCTGTCTCTGTTGAAGACATGCAGGTTACATGTAGCGAGATACATTTTTCAAAAAAAGACTCAAATGCAAACTGCTGTATGAAATTTCTCTATCTTTAAAATACTGGTAGCTTACTCAGATTTTAAAAAGAAAAAAAAAAACTTTATTGGACATCCTACTTCTAGCTTTATACCAAGCACTAACTATTGATTGCTTGTATGTCACTATATAACTATATGATTAGATATAATCAATAAATACCTTTATATACTTTAGACCTAATTTTTTAAAAAGTTCAACATAGATATGAGAGATTAAGACAATATTGTTATAATTGAAAACTTCTCAGGTTAATTTTGATTCAGCAGAATTGCTGGTACAGAACTGCTTTGTCTTTTGCAATACCTAGCCCCTGGCAGAGCAATAACACTTTTCATTTTAGAATGCAGAAATGCATAAACATTATAGCAGTTAATGGTTTCTAGGAGGAATTAAAACCTACAAAATTAAGAAGTAAACATTTTACTTCATTGGAAGAATACTAAAATTTTTAATCCTTACATGTTTTCTTTCCTGCTAACTACGGAGTCATTTTTGTCAAAGCAATCTCAAAATTGATGTTTTAAAGCACTATCAGCAATAGTGTGTTATCTGAAGATAATAATTGTAACAGGGGTAGAAATTTGGTAATTTCTGGTGTATGGGAACTTAGTAAAATACTTTCAGCTCTGAATGAGTCCTGTAGGAATGACTAAAGCTGTGTGATGGTGGGTCATGGAGCTAACAGATAGGATGTTTTGAAAGAAGTGCTGGAATAGGAAACAGCTCTCTGTTCTTTTTGTGTTTAGCCTTAGGGAATTTGTAGTTTTTAGTTAAAGGAAGGCTTTGAGTTACATGGTTTTTTACATCTGAACGTCTAGGCATTAAGCCTTAGTCTATATTTTCAGATCTAATGCAGAAAGTAAAGATGAAGAGAACATCTTCCCTGTAATACTAGATTTACATGTTGGCTGTAGCTATCTCTTGTACATCCATGATAAAAACATCATTATATGTCTTGAGTGGGAGAGCTAAGGGGAGGAAGGAACTTGTCAGCATCACTAAAAGTACGTAACATTCAGAGCCATTGCTGAGGAATGGGGCAAGATAGGCTTCTGACATACAGAATATATACACACATATATACACAAGCACACATGTATATCATATGTATGTATATAAGGGGCATATTCTTATTTGTAATAAGGATGCATGTACATTAAGATGTATGTTATAGTCTGTATGATGTCTATATTGCAGGAACTTGCTCCTCTAATTCTATCTTCATGAAATTTTTCAAAATTTTTATTAAATTTTTTATGGAAAATTCTTATATTTTGTTAGAGTTCAGAAAGCATTATGATAGAGTAATAATGAAGTATCTCAATCAGAAGATCTAAGTTAACAGTTTAGCTTTGTCTCATGATACCTACTTGATCTTTGGTAAATTTTTTATGTGAGCTTAGGCCTTTACCTCCTCTTGTGTAAGAGAAGGAAAATGGTAATGTGTTTCTCATAGGACTGTTGGAGATATTCAAATGAGATACTGTTGTATAACTCCATGCCTAACATATGAATGTTTATTAAATAGTTATAACATTCCAATAATATTGTCATGCAGCCTCATACCTACCCAGACTGCCTTATTTTTGCAGATATTTGCTAAATCTAAATTCTGTAGAAATAATCAAAAGGTAGGGTAAAGGTATGAGAACAAGAAATGAAACAGGGGTGTCTGAACCTTGCTTTAGTTCCTGCTACTGCGACAGAACACCTGAGACTGGATAATTTTTAAGAAACAAAAATGTATTGGCTCACAGTTCCAGTGGCTTAGAAGTCCCATACGTGAGGGTATCAGCTTGAGGCAAGGTACTATTTGCTGTGTCATGGCAGAAGGGGAGAGGGCTGAACTTGTTTGTAATAGCACAGTCCCACCCATTACCTAGAGATCTCTTTAAATCTCACCTTTTAATACTGTTAGAGCTGAAAATAGATTTAAACATGAATTTTGGAGGGACATATATAAACCATAGGAAATATGGCCAATTGATCTTTATCCAAACTATTTGAAGAGTAATACTGTAGGCATGGAGTTTTTATTGTATTTGTAATACTAAAATGAGAAAATTTTGATTTGGAAATGTATCTTTTAGATATTCAGTTCTTTGGAGCTAAACTCTCTGAAGCCCTATAAAGTGATTTGGAGTCATATTGTGTATATGACAGCTATAGTCCGAGTTCAGTTAGAAGGCAGCAGTTGTTTGGATCTTGACTGTAAATTGTTATTGTTAGTAGATAGACTTTTACTTAAGTACCTTAATTTGATGTCAGCTATGATCTAATGTTTATGCCATTTATTTGCTTTTGATTTTTTTTTTCTCATTATTGGGAAGTATAGAACTATATTTCAAGTCAAGAGCCAAAAATCTAGATTTTTTTTTCTTTAAGGCATTTTTCATAATTCCCAGGCAGCAACAGTTGATTTTTTTGTTGTTTACTGTTCAAATTAACCAAATGTGTGTTTTAAGATACTATATTGTTAGTAATCATTTATATTGAGATATTATCCTATTTAGTATAATTTCAAATGGAAATGACTTTTGACAAAATATTTCCAGTAGCTCTATTAAAGCAGTTGAATTAATGAAGAAATTTACCAGAAAAAGACTATCATAGGCATATTCTCTGGTAAAGTCAAATTTTAGATCAAAAATGTTGGTTTCTGTTGCAAAGTCACATTTGTTAGGAAAAAAGAGAAGTCTTATATTTTTTCACTGGGAGCCCAGTCCACTTATAAGTTGGAAGCAGTTCCACAGTGTGTTTATTTTTCATCAAATTCCCGTGCTTTTTAAAATAAATTTACGAGGTAAAATTAAGGATCAGTCACAATATTTCTGTGTTGTACTTTCTTTCAGTAACTTCTTTATTCTAATATAAAATTCTAGAAAGTAAAAGAATGAAATACAGGGCACAGTTTAGCAAATTAATAATGTATTTTGAGGGCCCAGAGAATTAGTCAAATTCACCATTCCTTTTTCATTCAATAGTTGCTCTAAAATGAATGAGCAGAAATTAAGCCCTGGATAGCCTTTTCATAATAAATACTACGTTTCTAAAATTTTATGGAAAATATATAAAATGTTAGTTCAACATTATATAAAGAATAGTGAGGTGGTGTTTAATATTTTATCTCGTATTTTCTAGCTCAACATGAACTCTGCTCCTACTTTCATGCATTTTCCTCCAAAAGGCAGACCCAAGAGAGCTGACACTTTTGACCTTCAAAGAATTGGATTTGCAGCAGAACAACTTGCAAAATGGATTGCAGACCGAACAGATGTTCATGTATGTTTTATTCCCTGAAGATTTAATAATAGGCTAATTAATCTGGTTTGTTCATTGCAATAAGTACTCAGAAATATTAATATATATATATATATATATACACACACATATAGTTTCTCTTGGATATTTCTCGTTACATAGAGAAAACTGTGATGGACAACTACACACAAAAAGTTGAATTTTAACTGATTAGTTGAATTCAGCTGGTTTTTAGAATAACGATTTATGGATATTTTCAAAACCATTAAGGTGTACATGTTGGTCACAAAGTAATTTCTTCCTTAAATTCTTTTAAGATTTATTTATTTACTTGAAAGTCAGAGTTACAGAGGGGCAGAGGCAGCAGACCAAGAGTGAGAGACAGTCTGAGAGACAGAGACAGAGAAGGAGAAAGTCTGCCATCTGCTGGTTCACTCCCCAAACAGACGCAAGAGCTGGGGCTGGGCCAGGCCAAAACCAGGAGCCAGGAGCTTCTCCCAGGTCTCCCACATAAGTGCAAGGGCCCAAGGACTTGGCCATCTTTTGCTGCTTTCCCAGGTGCATTAGCAGAGAGTGTGATTGGAAGTGGAGCAGCTGGGATTTGAACTGGCACCCGTATCGGATGCTGGCATAGCAGATGACGGCTTAATCTACTGTGCCACAGTGCTAGCCCCACAAAGTAATTTCACAGGTTAAAAAACATTGAAAATGGTTCAAGTTATTATCAACGAAATTCTAGTTAAGAAAGAAGTGTATAAATTTTATCTATCTTTGGCAAATAAAAAATGTAGTTCTGAGTTTAGAGCCTTGTAGAAAAATACCTACTAGCATATCTGCTCTGAGACTGTAAATTTATAGAACTATTCTAACTGCATGTGTCATCTCTTTTTCATGAGTATAAAAACTGAAAAGAGTTCAGAAAAATAGTATTTCTAGTCTGATCTAAAATTTTTTTCTTAAAACATGAATTTGAATATTGAAAAACAGAAAACATTTATTCTAGAAAGCAGTGAACCAAAATTTTGTTGGTGGTCTATGTAAAGGGCTTATGGCTATTTTCTCTCTCATCTCACCATTCTTTTCTGTAGTGAGTAAATATCTGGTATCTCAGAAATAGATTCATGCTGCAAGTAATAAAAAAAAAAAAAGCATTAACTTTTACTTACAATGTGAGCACATTTATCCTGAGTCAAGGAGGTTGTCACGTGTTTTTTTTTACCGACATCACTTAAAATTATTTAATAGATTTTATTTATTTTTATTTTTTATTTTTTGGCAAGCAGAGTGGACAGTGAGAGAGAGAGACAGAGAGAAAGGTCTTCCTTTTGCCGTTGGTTCACCCTCCAATGGCCACCGTGGCTGGCGCACCACGCTGATCCGAAGCCAGGAGCCAGGTGCTTCTCCTGGTCTCCCGTGGGGTGCAGGGCCCAAGCACTTGGGCCATCCTCCACTGCACTCCCGGGCCACAGCAGAGAGCTGGCCTGGAAGAGGGGCAGCCGGGACAGAATCCGGCGCCCTGACCGGGACTAGAACCCCGTGTGCCGGCGCCACTAGGCGGAGGATTAGCCTAGTGAGTTGCGGCGCCGGCCTATTTAATAGATTTTAATAGTGTTCATATAGTTAAACTTGTTTCCTGATTCTTCTGGTTTTGAACTATTTTGGAACACATGTTGTTAGGATCCATGAATAATGATTTGAAAGACTATTACTAACTTTTTATAAGAAATACTGATTTTTACATAGAAATTATTTTAACCTGCCTGCCTGCCACACTTAAATGTTAATTATACTTCCAAAGTATTTAGAGATTATTTAAACTTTAAAAATTAAGAAGTACAAATAGGCCAGTGTATATTCTTCACTGAATTTTATTTATTTTTTTTAAAAGACAGGTAAATTGCATTCCTAGAAATTCATGAACATGATTTAGTTTATAAATTTAATAGGTAGAGATAATACTTTTATGTGAGCTAGTACTGTCAATATTAGAATTTTGTCAGTTAACCTAGTATCATACATTTTCACCTTTTCTACAAATCCATTCTGCAGTCAGTCATTTCATTTAGATGTTAGATCTTCTAAAAGCATTTTTTAAATCTGAAATATTCCTGCACCCTATCCTTTAAACACACTGCCATTTTGAAGAATGCAGCCCTTCCTCTCACTTTTTAAGTAGAATGGTAATCATATGGTCTTCCTGATGATGTTTGCTCCTGACTGAATTCTGCTTTTGCATTCTCTGCAAATGTCTGCTCGTATCTGTAGATACACAATGTCCGTACGTACAACTTGGATGACACTAGATTTGAACATTTGGCCAATGTGTTTCCTATACTTCCACTGTATAATAACTGGTCTTTATTTTACTCCTTTGTAGTTATTAAGCTGGTTGTGTAGAGAAACTTTATGATCAAGCAAATATCCTGTTATCAAAATTTTCTTAGCCTCCAGTGACATTTCTTGCCAAACCCAGTTTTGATCATGATTGCTGCAAAATGCTGAATTCAGTTTTAGTTTTCCATTCATATTTCTAATTGCCCCTTAACTTTTTCCCCTCTCTCTCCTATCTATCTAATCTAATCTAATCTAATCTAATCTATCTAATCTATTTCTGCATTCCATCCATCCATCCTTCTGTCTGTCTGTATATATATAAAATCATGTCTTTATCATTGGTATAGATTCACAGACTTGATTTTATATTGTGCGTATTTTCAGAAATGTCTGCATATTATGTTTTAGCTTCTTACCAAAAACTTCTTGACTAGGAAAAGATTGCCTCTCCCAGTTATTGCCTATTACTAAAGATAACAAAGGGCCCAGCCATCTTTTTTTTTTTTTTTTAAGATTTATTTATTGAAAGGTAGAGTGACAGAGGCAGAGAGAGAGAGAGAGACAGAACTCTTCCATATGCTGGTTCACTCCCTAAATGGCCACAACGGCCGGAGCTACACCAAACTGAACCCAGGAGCCAGGAGCTTCTTCTGGGTCTCCCACTCGGGTGCAGGGGCTCAAGGGCTTGGGCCATCTTCTACTGCATTCCCAGGCCATAGCAGAGAGCTGGATCAGAAGTAGAGCAGCCAGGACTCGAACCTGCACCCATATGGGATGTCGCTGCTTCAGGCCACCGCGTTAACCTGCTGCACCACAGCACAGGCCCCTTAACTGTAATTTTTAAAAATTCCTGACATAATTTATTCCAGACACGTCTTGTTAGCATTCTGTTAGGCATGTCTTTGGAAAGCCTTGGTTTCTTTTAGTGGGGAATGCTGCTAGAACTGAAATTTGTATGTATTTTAGAAATTGTGAGTTAATACCAATTAGATTTTTTCCCTAAAAAAGTAGAGTAGCCTTAGCTTTAAAGGACTCCATGAAAAGTAAACAGATGGTCCACTGAATGGGGGGAAATATTTCCAAATCATATTGCTGATAAGGAATATATATATAGACATGTACATATGTATGTATGAATATATATTAAATCTAATGTATTAAGTTAAATTAGATTAAATCTAATATAGTTTATATATGGTGCTACTACAACTCAATAATAAAAAGATAAAACTCAGGTAAAATGGGCAAAGGATCGAAATAAGCATTTTTTCAATGAAAATGTATATGTACCCAATAAGGACATGAGAAGATGCTAAACACTGTTAATTGTCAAGGAAATTCAAATCAAAACCACAGTGAGATACCACATTACACTCATTAGTGTGGGTAGACCGTAAGTTACATCATAATTTTTGGTGAGGAAGTAGAGAGATTGGAATCCTCAAACACTGCTAATAGGGTTGTAAAATGACACAGCCACTTTGGAAACAGTTTGGCAATTCCTCAAAGTTTATGACCCATCATTCCAATTCTAGGTGTCTACATAAGAGGTGAAAGCATGTTTCTGGAGTAACTTGTACCAGAATATTAATAGCATTATTCATAATGGCCATAAAGTAGAAACAACTCACATGTTCATCAATTGTTGAATGAATAAATAAAATGTGATATAACTATATAAGGAAATACTACTTAGCCATAAAAAAGAATGACGTATCCATGTATGCTACAGCATGGATGAACTTTGAAAACATTATCTAAGTGAAAGAAACAAACCATGGGGCTGGCGCTGTGGTGTAGTGGGTAAAACCCACTATGGTGCCGGCATCCCATATGGGCTCCAGTTTGAGTCCCAGCTGCTCCATTTCTGATCCAGCTCTCTGCTGTGGCCCGGGAAAGCAGAAAAGGGCCCAACTCCTTGGGTCCCTGCACCCCTGTGGGAGACCCAGAAGAATCTCCTGGATTCTGGCTTTGGATCAGCACAGCTCTGGCTATTGCAGCTATCTGGGGAGTGAACCAGCGGATGAAAGACCCTCCCTCCCTCTCCCTCCCTCTCCCTCCCTCTCCCTCCCTCTCCCTCCCTCTCCCTCCCTCTCCCTTCCCCCCTCTCCCTCCCTCTCTCTCCCTCCCTCTCTCTCCCTCCCTCTCTCTCCCTCCCTCTCCTTCCCTCTCCCTCCCTTCCTCTCCCTCTCTCCCTTCCTCTCCCTCTCTCTCTCCCTCGGCCTCTCTCTCTCTCTAACTCTAACTCTGACTCTGACTCTGACTCTGACTCTGACTCTGACTCTGACTCTGACTCTGACTCTGACTCTGACTTTCAAATAAATAAAGCTAAAGAAAAAGAAACCAGTTACCACACAGCTTACGTTAGATTAAAGTCCAGAATAGGGGTATCTGTACAGAAGGAAAGTGGGTTAGTAGATAGTTAAGTATGGAGGTTGGAAGTTCTAAGTGAGATAGTGAGGTGATTAAAATGTTCTGATGACTGTGATGGTGGTGGTGGCATATATCTGTGAATATAATAAAAACTATATATTTTGAATGAGTGAATCATGAGATGTGGATTATATCTCATTTAGGTCATGAAAAAGTCTTTTCAAAGGTTCTACTTGGATGTAATATAAATATTATGCTGCTTACCCTTTCTATTTTCTGGGTGACCTCATGGTCTGTGGGTGAACCAGAGCAGCTTTGGGTTGAGTTATATGAACAGATTTCATGTGCTTGAGTGAATTCATGTAAAATTAAGAACAAACCTTTGTACAAAGTCATGACGTTTTGATGAATGTATTTTTGACTCCTACAGAGTGTAAAAGTAATGTGATTGCTAGGTACAATCATGTGGTATATTTCTCAGTGACTAGGAGGGCTAGGATATGCTTATGAGAAAAAATTAGTATTTCTTTGATTTTTAAAATTCTCATTGCGTTTTTGCAGATTCGGGTTTTCAGACCACCTAACTACTCTGGTACCATTGCCTTGGCCCTGTTAGTGTCGCTTGTTGGTGGTTTGCTTTATTTGAGAAGGAACAACTTGGAGTTCATCTATAACAAGACTGGATGGGCCATGGTATCTCTGGTATGTTATGATATTATACTTTATTTCCTATATTTTTGATAAATAGTAAAACTTGTATAATATAACTTGTACCATATTAGCAACATGAACCATATTGTTACTATAATGAAAACAAATTTGAGTGGGAAGAATTAACTTCTGAGGACTTGGATGATACAGTTTTACTTCATTATCAGTCTAAGTTTTGCTGTCTTTCTTCTTCTCACAATTAAAATGTAATGTCTCAATGCAGTTGGCATACTAAAGTGCTACATAAATATTTTGAATGCATTTGGAAATATGATAAGAACTAATTAGAATAATTTCCAAACTGAAGAGATTTGGAAATATGCTCCTTCATCTGTTTATTTATTTATTTTTGTCCCCCAACAGTTGTTGCTTGGGTTTTATCTACCTCATGGTTGGAAACCTTTTTTCTTTCAAGCACTGTTGGTATATTTATAAATCATTTGCAGGCTCTACAAAATTATGAACTTCAAAATTAGCCTGCATAGATTTTTTGAATTTTGAGTCCCACCTGCAGTTGCCTTGCCAGGGCCAGACCAGATGAATTCGTGGGCCATATATAGCCCGTAGACTGGATGTCATCTACCCCTGATCAACATGCTTGTGCATAGGTAGTAGAGATGTACAGTGTGACTGGATTCGCTGTGAGGAGGTAAGCAGGGAGTATTAAAAGAATACAGATAAAAGGTACCTCACCTAGAGTAAAAGGAATCAGGACAGGTTTCCTGGACCATGGCATGAATGGAATTTGAAGAGTAAATGAAGTTCTATCATAGGGGGACCAGATAATCAGCATTTGCAAAGTCTCGCATATTCAGAGAACTGTGATTCTGTGTGGCTAGAATAATGCTGGCCAGGCAAGAATGAGGAAGAGATGGAGCTGGAGAGGAAGAATGGAACAGTTTGATCTACATGCTAGAATTTCTCCACTGGGCAGAGGGAAGCCATGAAAGTATTCCAGGGATACATGCTGTGTTTACGAACAATCATTCTGATAAAAATGGGAAATTGATTGAAGTGGGTACGTGTGGCAGTTTGAAGACTGGTTAAGAGCATTAGAAGCATCCAGGTGAACAAGATCCTGTTTCAGTTTGTACAAAAGTATTTTTCGTTTTATGATTATGATCATACTGAATATCTTAAAGTAATTAGTAAAATGAAAAATACAAGCATTATATAATTCAAATATATGCAGATGATGATACTATGCCTGCTGATTAAAATGTTGGTGTTATAAATAGTACCAGAAAATGTATGCTATGCAAATAGACTTTAAACTGTTACTAGAGAATAAAATGCTTCCTGATATATAGAGGAATAATATTTTTCATTTTGCTTTTCTGTATTCCTTGGGAGACTTATAACTATTTAAAGCAAAATATATTAGCATTATGTTAATTGATGAGTTTATATTCTGTGTGTCTATTTATGACAATAGTGGATAGAAAAAGATGAATTGAACTGTGCTGTTATGATGTTCCTATATCTTACCAAGCATGGTTCAGCATCATGTTTGTTATTTGGAATATATTTAAAATGGACATTGTAATTCCCAGAGGAACAACCAGAAACATACTACAATGTGATATAGTCAGAAAGCCAATGGAAGGATTTAAATGGGATGCTGTGTTTGTGTGTGTGTGTGTGTGTGTGTGTGTGTGAAATGAGCTCAAAATAAGGTATGAAAGGAAGAAATAATGAAAACTGCATGGAAAACAATACAGATAAAACGTGACAGACCTATATACAATTGTATCAGTATACTTATGTACATTAAATATAAATGGACTTGACTTCCATTCAAAAGGCAAGTATTTACACGTTGGACTAAAGTGCTACAGCAAACTGTATGTTTTCTTGGGAAAAACACTTGAAAGAAAATGATACTGAAAACAAAAGAATAGAAATATACACACCAAAAAAGACATAAATAAATGGAGAGAGATACTGTATCCAAGGATCATAAGACTTAATATTGCTATCTGACATTTTCTTCAGATTTATCTGAAGTATACTTTCTCCTGGCTCTCCTCATTAAACCTTGATATTTGACATAGAGACCCTTGGTCACTTGCATAGAGAAAGATATTGGCCTAATCCCTAGTGTTGCTTATTTTTTTTTTTTTAAGATTATCTATTTGAAAGGCAGAATTACAGAGGCAGAGGCATAGAGAGAGGAGGGTCTTCCATGTACTAGTTCACTTTCCAAATATTTGCAATGACCGGAGCTGGTCCAAACTGAAGCCAGGACCCTGGAGCTTCTTTTAGGTCTCCTATGTGGGTAAAGTGGCCCAAGTACTTGGGCCATTCTCCTCTGCTTTCACAGGCCATAGCAGAGAGCAGGATCAGAAGTAGGGTAGCCAAACATGAAGCAGCACCCATATGGGATGCCGCACTGCAGGTGACAGCTTTAGCCACTATGTCACAATGCCAGCCCTGTGTTGCTGGGTTTTAAAAGTTGATAGGTCTTTGGGACATGCTCAGGCTGACTTGCCCCAAGTGGTGGAGTTGGAAGCATACCAGGGGATTCCAATTCAATCCCATCGAGGTGGCATGTACCAATGCCATCTCACTGTTCCAGGTGATCAATTTCAGTTCACAGTTGGTCATGGTGGAGGGACTGGGAGTCAAAGGGAGCACATAGACAAGTCTAGTACCTGCTAACGCTAACCGATGGAGTAAATAAAGGGGAGAGTGATCCAACATGGGAAGTGAGATACTCAGCAGACTCATAGAATGGCGGATATCCTAAATAGCACTCTGGCCTCAGAATCAGCCCTAAAGGCATTTGGAGCTGGCTGAAAAGCCCATGAGAGTATTTCAGGCATGGAAAGCCAAGACACTCTGGCAAAAGATCTCTGCGAATGAGATCCCAGTGGAAAGAACAGGTCTTCAAAGAAGGAGGTACCTTTCTCTGAAGGGAGGAGAGAACCTCCACTTTGACTATGACCTTGTCTAAACAAGATAAGAGTCGGAGAACTCAGAGGGCTTCCATAGCCTTGGAAACTCATGACTGGAGCATAGGGAGATTGCTGATGCCATAGACAGGAGTGTCAATTGGTAAAGTCAACAACAGGAGTCACTGTGCACTTACTCCTCATGTAGGATCTCTGTCCTTAATGTGCTGTACATTGAGATTTAATGCTATAACGAGTACTCAAACAATATATTTCACTTTGTGTTTCTATGGGGGTGCAAACTGTTGAAATCTTTACTTAATGCATACTAAACTGATCCTCTGTAAAAAAAAAAAAAAAAGAAAAAGAAATTATCAATTCCCAACTTGACTCTCACTGGGATTAAACATGACAATAGGTCTGCTCTGATTTCATCATCATTTAAAAAAATCATCTATTATTTTTCACTTTATGTTTCTGTGTGGGAGCAAACTGTTGAAATCCATACTTAATGTACACTAAGCTGATCTTCTGTATGTTAAGATAATCGAAAATGAATCTTGATGTGAATGGAAGGGGAGAGGGAGTGGGAGAGGGGAGGGTTGTGGGTGGGAGGGACGGTATGGGGGGGAAGCCATTGTAATCCATAAGTCGTACTTTGGAAATTTATATTCATTAAATAAAAGTTTAAAAAAAAAAAGAAAAAAAAAAGTTGATAGGTCTTGGTAAAGAATCGCAGGGCTCTCCCGTTCATCCCTAGGCTTGTCAGGGTATGTGAAGTGATGGTCATGGATCCATCAGGGGCTGTCACCATATGCACCTTGCCAAGATTTTCTGTCTCCTCTCCTTGCACCCCCACCCCCAGCCTCAAGTCTAGCTTTGAGTGTTAAGGATGTGGTGCAGAGAGCCCCATGAGAGCAACAGGCCTGGCCACAAAACTGTTCCTGACTGACAGTTCCTCTAATGGAGGTTGGAGGCAGAGGGTGGAGCAGTTTCCGGCAGAGCCTGGGGTTCTGCAGAGGACATGCTGCAGCCTGCTGAGGGAGGCTACAGCCAGTCAGCTCAGGCGCCTCCCTATAGGCAGTGCTGTGTGGCACTGTGACAGTTTGTGGGTGGCGCCTGGTTCCTACCCTTATGCTGCTTTTTTTGCCCTGGTCAGTCTTTGAGGCAAGAAGCACTGAGATGCACATGAGGAGCCAGCACCACAGCACAGGGGATTCGAACTGAATGCATGATAGGCTGACTAACTGGCAGATAACGTGGAAGTGGCCGGTCACTAGTGCCGCTCCTGCTGGCACCATTGCTGTTCCCTCAGTGGCTGCTGAAAGCAGAGATCCCTGCTAACCTAACCAGCCTGGCAACATTCGCTAAGTTTGATGAGATTGCCTCCTCGATCTTGAAACAGTACTAATAAAATAAAAAGTATATGCAAACAAATGGGATATCCTGAAGAAATGGATAAATTCCTAAAAACATACTCTCTACAAAGATTAAGTTCTGAGGAAGTAGAAAACCAAAACATAAAAAATGTGTGTCTTGTCCCTCTTTTTTTGGTTAGTTACGGCAATAGGCAATAGTGAATCAATTTGTTTCATTTTTTTCTAAAAAACCCCATCTCTTCATTTCACTGTTCTTTTGTATTTTTTTTTTCAGTTTTGTTTATTTTTAAATTATTTCGGGGCCAGCGCCATGGCTCACTTGGTTAATATTCCACCTGTGGCACCAGCATCCCATATAGGCTCTGGTTCTAGTCCCGGTTGTTCCTCTTCCAGTCCAGCTCTGCTGTGGTCCGGGAGGGCAGTGGAGGATGGCCCAAGTGCTTGGGCCCTGCACCCCATGGGAGACCAGGAGAAAGCACCTGTTTCCTGGCTTTGGATCGGTGTAGCGGCCATTTGGGGAGTGAACCAACGAAAGGAAGCCCTTTCTCTCTCTCTCTCTCTCTCTCTCTCTCTCTCTCTCTCTCTTTCTCTCTCACTGTCTATAACTACCTGTCAAATAAAAAAAAATCTTTAAATTATTTTGTTCCTCCTACTAAATTTGAGTTTGCTTTGTTTATTTTTCTAGTTCCTTGAGATGCATCAATAGCTAATTTGGTGCCTTTCCAATTTATTGATGTAGGGAACAATTGCTATAAAATTCCATTGTAACATTTGTTTTGCTATATCCAATAACTGGTGATACTCTGCATTGTCATCTTCATTCGTTCCCAGGAATTTTTTGATTTCCCATTTCTTCTGTGTCCCATTGTTCATTCAGGAGCATGTTGTTCAGTCTCCATGTGTTTGCATATTTTTTTAGAGACTGTTAAGTTGTTAATTTCCAGCTTCATTCATTGTGATCAGAGAAGATGCCTGCTGTGGTTTCACTTCTCTTGCATTTGCTGAGACTTGCTTTATGGCCTTCCATTTGGTCTATCCTAGAGAAAGTTGCAAGCACTGTTGAGAAGAATGTATATTCTGCAACTGGGGGATGAAAGGTTCTGAAGATACCAGTTGGGTTCATTTGGTCCACAGTGTAAATTATCTTTGTTTGTTTTTGTCTAGTTGATCTGTACTGAAAGTAAATACTGTTGTATTGGAGTCTATATCTCCTTTTACCAGCAACACTTGTTTTAACTAGACTTTATGTTGAAGGTTTTCTTTGGAACATGGTGCTAAGTTAGTTCCAAAGGTCTCCATTTACCTCTTCAAAGTCAGACACGTGATAAAGAAAAAGGAAACCTCTGAAAGTGAACTTCCAAATAGCTAAGAGACATAAAACTAATGATATAAATTGTATTAGTATAAGTGGTTCCAACAAAGAAAACCAGCAGAGGCAGTATCAGATGCTCCCCTTCTATAGAACTTCTGTCCTGAGTAGGGAAAAGGAGTGTTGAAGGGCCTCAAAAGTCAGCACATCAGGAGCCTGCCCTGAGTAGGAATAGCAGTGATCTGACCTTCCTATGGAACTGTTACCTAGGTGGGTGGCAGAACTCAGGAAGCACATTAAAATCTCTTAAAACTAAGAGAAATATTTTGGAAGGTAGTGATTGTATTTTTTCTTGATAGTGGCACCTGAAGAAATCAAGGGAGAGAGTTTTTAGTGGTAGAAAGTTTAGTACGAGAGTATCTCCTGAATTTGGTTAGGTTCTGAGAGATAAAGAAAGCGTGGCTATATGCAGTGCTATGTTCCCAGGAAACAGCCAGTATTCTTAACAACAACAATAACAACAAATCATTCAGCTTTGAAATACATTCCTATCCCAAAGTAGCTTCTTAGTTTTCCAAATATAAGGGACAGGAGAATACAAGGATTTAGCAATGTCTATACAAATCTTTTATAATAAAATACTTCATAAATAACAATATTTCCCTTAGATAATGATATCTTACTAGAATGAGGTTGCCTTGTTCATGCAAATTATAAAAATCATTCTGGTAAGATCCAAAATAGAGTTACAAGGAGAGATGAATATGCCAAATACTATAATTTAGAACACAGATGGCCAATTGGTAGAGGGTAGTAACTCGTACATAGCAAATCTTGCTTGTGAATACAGAAGCAAAAATCTTTTTTAAAATGATTTGAGAAGCAGACTTAGAGAGAGGAAGAGATGCAGAGAGTGGTCTTCTAGCCACTGGTTCGCTTCCCAGCTGGCTGCAAAGACCAGATCTGAGCCATTCCAGAGCCAGGAGATTCTTCCAGGTCTCCCCCATGGGTGCAGGGACATAAGCATTTGGGTCATTTTCCACTGCTTTCCCAGGCCACAAGCAGAGCGCTGGATCTGAAGAGAAGTAGCAGGGACACAAACCAGTACCTATATGGGATGCAGCACCACAGGCAGAGGTTAACCTACCATGCCACAACACCAGCCCCCAGAAACAAAATTCTTAAAAAAAATTGCTAGCTAAATCCAGCAGTTTTACAAAATAGTAAAAATTAGGTTGTAAGGATGGTTCAGCAGTAAGGGAATATAAATCAATTATAAACCATCACTGATTAATGGAAATAAGATTATGAATATGATTATATACCATAAAATTAGTTAAAAGTCATCCTTCATGTTTTAAAAGATAAGCATACTAAATTCAGATGCACATTCTTAACTAGCTTAAGGGTATCATAAAATCTCTAGCAAAGACTCACAGGAGTGGTTCCAAGATGGCGGGTTAGGGAGCGAGCTTACTGTTCTAGGCCAGGAGAAGACAGTTTAAAAAAGAGTAGAGTGTGTAGTCTCAGGGAAGAGTTAGGGAAAAAATGGCAGAGCAAACTCTACCAAATTAGAGGGACATAATGGACCTACGTGGAGGGCGTGGGCACCCACAGCTCAGGACTCCAGCAGCTGAGAGCCTCCACACAGCCACTGGGGAAAAAGCTGCACAAAGAGCCTAGAGGGAGCCTGGCTTGGAGCCCCTTGAGGGAAAGTGTACCAGCCAAACTAGAGAAGGAAAAAAAAAAAAGGACGGACACATTTTTCTCTCCCCAGTCACTTTACAACGGTGTCCTGTAGCAAGCCAGCAGAGCAGGGGTGCATAGGAGGACTCTCGGTGCAGCTGGGACTTTGTGTAGTCTCAGTGGGAGACTCCGCAGTCTCAGGGGTTCCTGATGACCTGGTGAGAGACATTGCTGGGGAATCTGAACTTACACTGAGGACTGCGCAGATTCTTGGGACAGAGTGAATGAATAGCATATCCACTGGGGCTACTGCTCAGGCACAGATCTCTACTGAGGAGAGGAGCTTGGCTGAGCAGAATAAACCTCACTTCTGGTAAAAACAAAAGATTAACCACACAAAACCTGGGTGTGTCACTTTAGGCATGTCCTTAATCCTGGAGAACTGAACAGAGCTCTGGCCATGCCAACTTCAAGCCTCTAGAGATTCACTGAAAGCAAACATTCCACTTATCTAGAGTCATAGTACACCAATAAAAGCCACCACCGCAGTTTAAAAAAAAAAAAAAAAAAACCAATGAGTATCTCTACAAATGCTGAACAACAAACACACCAATCCAAGAAACAAGAAAAGGGAAGACAACATGATGCCCCCAACCAAACGTGGCACTTCAGTACTAGATTGTGAAGCTGATAAGATAGAAGAAATGCAACACAAGGAATTCAAAAAATTGATCATAAGTTTACCTAGAAATAATCAAAAGCAAATGCAACTACTGAAATCCATGCAGGACATGAGTTTCCCTTATGAATTTGAGATCTTAAAGAGAAATAAAAATGAAATGAAGAATTAAATAGAGCATGAAAATGAGATCTTAAGAGAAATCAAAATGAAGTGAAGAAGTCAATAGAACAAATAAAAAATGCAGTGGAGAGCCTTAACAACAGAATCAGTGAAGCAGAAGAGAATATCAGAAGACAGTACAGGAATGTATATAATCAAACCGAAGACAAGAAGAGGAAACTAGAAAACTAAAAAACACTGTGGGGAATCTACAGGATTCTATAAAAAAAAATTATAATACGGGTTCTAGGAGTTCCTGAAAGCATGGAAAGAGAAAGGAATAGAAGGCCTTTTTAGTGAAATAATAGCAGAAAACTTCTCTGGTTTGGAGAAAAAGGGACATCCAAGTACAGGAAGCACACAGAACTCGCAAAGACATGACCAGAATAAATCCTCACCACGACACATTGCAATCAAATTTACCACAGTAAAACATAAAGAGAAGATTCTAAAATGTGCACAAGAGAAAACACCCGCTTATTTTCAGAGGATCTCCCGTTAGACTTAAAGCGGACTTCTCATCAGAAACCCTACAGTCTGGGAGAGAATGGCAAGTCTTAAGAGAAAAAAAAAATGTTAGTAGTGAAAATTTAAAATGTCTACAATCACCAATGGAGGACTAGCAATAGAGGACTTAATGAAGGTATAAAAATTGTGAAGAGGGGCCAGCCCTGTGGTGTAGTGGGTAAAGCCACTTCCTGCAGTGCTGGCATTCCATATGGGCACCCGTTCAAGTTCCTGCTGCTCCACTTTGAATCCAGCTCTCTGCTGTGGCCTGGGAAAGCAGTGGAAGATGGCCCAAGTCCTTGGGCCCCTGCAGTCATGTGGGAATACCTGGAGGAAGCTGCTGGCTCCTGGCTTCGGATCGGCACAGCTCCGGCTGTCGTGGCCAATTGGGGAGTGAACCAGCAGATGTAAGACCTCTTTCTCTCTCTGCCTCTCCTCTCTGTGTATAACTCTAACATTCAAATAAATAAATCTTTAAAAAAAATCGTGAAGGAAAAGACAAGTCATTATTTAGCTGTATTATGGTATGCAGGTGTTTATAAATATCCCCATGAAATATTAAGGAAAATCTATGGCACACTAATAAAATTAATGCTAGAGTTCAACGTTTTTTTCTGAGTTTATGGTCGATATCCAAAAATTGTAACTATTTTTGTGCATTAAACTAGTTAGATATATAATGAGAAATAAAATCATTTTTTATAATATGAAAGCAAAGTATTCAAATCTAAGAAAAATCTATAGATTATTAAAGTTGAATATATATTACATGTAAATGTGTATAAATATTAATTTTTTAAAAATAATCAGCTTGTATCTTTTGTTTGTTGCATTAACCCTTTCTCCTTTGGATTGTATTTTTGCCAAAAAATTAGTAATCATTTTGTCTGGAGAGACTGTGAGGCAGCACAGGCTGTAAACACCCAAAGCAGCTCCACCTTCTGCAGTAATCACTGGAGCATAGATCTTCAAACACACCCTCTGTGGACTTTAGTAGATAGGCAAAATATTAATTTGAAGTTTGAATTTTAAGGAAAAGGAAGGTACCTTTTTTTAAAGAATACTTATTGTTATTTTCTGACTTCCATAATGGGCTTAAAGTAGATTACTTTGTTGATTATGGTTCTCACAGTGGTGGGGAACATCCAGCTTGTGAGATGTGTAAGGACTACAAAATCATTTGGCCTGATCCTGTCAAAGTAACCAGAGGTGGGATTTAAAATTCAGTAAATCTGTGGTAGGCTTATTTTTCAGTTGATAATTTTGTGTGGCCTGCAAATGATGTTATAAATATCCATATGTTCCTTGACAGAACAAAGGTTCCCCTACTCTTAATTTAAAGTAATTGGACACAAGGGGTGATTTTTTTTTTAAAGATTTATATTGAAGATCTGAGTTAGGAGAGACAGATTTTCCATTGGCTGAATCACTCCCCATACTGGGCCAGGCTAAAACCAGGAGCTTCATCCAGGTCTCCCATGCGAGTGACAGAGTCCCAAACACTTGGGCCATCTTCTGCTGCCTTTACCAGGCCATTAACAGGGAGATGAATCAAAAGTGGAACACCCAGGACAGCAACCAGTGCCCACATTGGACGGCCCCTGGGGAAGGGGGGTTTATCTTAATTGCAAACTAGGAATAATCAACACTATCATTTATTGAATCTCTTTCTTCTTTGGTATGTGTGTTACATTTTTCTTCCTTGCTATAACTATGAAAAGTAATTTATATTATCCTCATTTTACAACTGAGGAAACAAGATTCAGTTGAACTCACATTACAGAAGTTCACACAGCTAGAAAGTAGTTAACTGGGATTTGATGCCATGTGTTTGCAATTTTTTTCACAAAGATAAGCTTCTCTAAGTCTAGACACATACCTAGTATGTTGCATATTTGGCCCAGTGAATAGTGAGCAATTATGATTATAGATATATGCATAGGAAAACATGTATATGATGCATAACTATTAAATACTTCAACAGATCAATTTTCTGACATACTTTGCTACATCACGCAGAGCTCTTGTTGGGTTTCTAATGCTTGAAAGCTAATTAACTTGGCATGGCAGAGTATACTCTTAGATTTTTAAACACATACTTGAGAAAGTAATCTTGGCAGGTATAGACTGCTCCCCAGTGGCAACCTTTTAGAAATCAATGACAGGCTGCAGAGAACAGACATGTTTTCAAACAGTGTGTCTGAAAACTGAACAGTGATGATAAAATGTTGGAAAAAACCCTACCATTGAAATACTTTTTTGTGTCTCTCAGCTTTTGTCATTAACATAAACAAACATAAACTGTTGCTTTTTACTTGATTGTTGATGGTCTGTGGAAATTGTTAAGTCATTTAACAATTAAGGTCAAATGTGTAATATGTTTTTTTTTTTTTGCCTTTTTCATTACCATTATTATTGCCAGCACCACCACACCACCACTAAACCTCATTCTTTGTTTAAAAAGTGAAAACCTGGCCGGCCCTGCAGCTCAGTAGGCTAATCCTCCGCCTGCTGCACTGGCACACCGGGTTCTAGTCCCGGTTGGGGCACTGGATTCTGTCCCGGTTGCCCCTCTTCCAGTCCAGCTCTCTGCTGTGGCCAGGGAGTGCAGTGGAGGATGGCCCAAGTGCTTGGGCCCTGCACCCCATGGGAGACCAGGAGAAGCACCTGGCTCCTGCCTTCAGATCAGTGCGGTGCACCGGCTGCGGCGGCCATTGGAGGGTGAACCAACAGCAAAGGAAGACCTTTCTCTCTGTCTCTCTCTCTCTCACTGTCCACTCTGCCTGTCAAAAAAATTAAAAAAAAAAAAGTGAAAACCTGTAATTTTCATGTCCAAGCTACCCTAATTGTGAACATTCCTTTGAAAGTTGATACTATAGAAAATGTTGACCCAGGTATTTTGATTCTCATATTTTTTTAATTTAACTGTCTCATTTTTCTTTTAGAAATGGAAATACATTTTTATAAATTTTGGCAAAATGAATAAAAAATGCCTTGAATTTGCACAGTAAAGGAAAACACCTAAAATTGAAGCAGTAACGGGCTATGCAAGAGCAAGGCAGTTCAGTAATACCGAAATAAAAATAAAAAAAAAGATATGCATAAGGCAAAGTATTTCATGAGAAAATTAGTCTGGCATAGAATCTTTGTCTCAATGCTGATTTCTTAGTTTTAGCTAGATTTGTTTGTTACTGTCAGTTTATCTTTACCATTGAGCCTATGCAGAAGAACTTCCCAGAGGATTATTGAATGTTTTGAGTTCTTTCTTCTGAGCAGGCAGTATTAGAAGGCCAGTCAATGCTTAATTTTTCATTTTTTTAGAAAACTTTAAAAAATACAAATTTAGAAAGTACAACTTTTGGATTATAGCAGCTTTCCCCCCCATAACCACCCTCCCACCCACAACCATCCCATCTCCTACTCCCTCTCCCATCCCATTCTTCATTAAGATTCATTTTTAATTTTCTTTATATACAGAAATCAACTTAGTAGATACTAAGTAAAGATTTTAACAGATTGCACCCACACAGACACACAAAGTATGAAGTACTGTTTGAAGACTAGTTTTACCATTAATTCACATATTACAACGCGTTAAGGACAGAGATCCTATGTGGGGAGTAAGTGCACAGTGGCTCCAGTTGTTGATTTAACAATTGACAATCTAATTTATGACGTCAGTAATCACCTGAGGCACTTGTCAGGCGCTGCCAAGACTATGGAAGTCTCTTGAGTTCACAAACTCCAACCTTATTTAGACAAGGCCATAATCAAAGTGGAAGTTCTCTCCTCCCTTCAGAGAAAGTCACCTCCTTCTTTGATGGCCCATTCTTTCTCCTGGGATCTCACTCAGAGATCTGTCATTTAGGTCATTTGTTGCTACATACCATTGGTTGAACACTTTAACACACAATTATTCTTAGGTGTTTAAAGTTAACTGAAAATTGATCCCCATAAGAATAACAGTGGGGGCCGGCGCTGCGGCTCACTAGGCTAATCCTCTACCTGCGGTGCCAGTACGCTGGGTTCTAGTCCTGATTGGGGTGCCGGTTCTGTCCCGGTTGTTTCTCTTCCAGTCCAGCTCTCTGCTGTGGCCCGGGAGTGCAGTGGAGGATGGCCCAAGTGCTTGGGCCTTGCACCTGCATGGGAGACCAGGAGAAGCACCTGGCTCCTGCCTTCGGATCAGCGCGGTGCGCCGGCCGCAGCACGCCAGCCATGGCGGCCATTGGAGGGTGAACCAATGGCAAAGGAAGACCTTTCTCTCTGTCTCTCTCACTGTCCACTCTGCCTGTCAAAAAAAAAAAAATGGGAATAAGGGAGGAGATGTACAGTTTGGGACATGCTCACTCTGACTTACCCCTAATGGTAGGGCTAGAGATGTGCTGTGGGACTCCAAATCCCATAAGTTGGCAGGTACCAATGACATCTTACTAATCAAAGTGATCAGTTTAAATTCATAATTGATCATAAAGATAGGATTAAGTGTCAAAGAGATCACATAAGACAGACTAGTGTCTGCTAATAATAATTGATTGAATTAAATAGGAGAGAACGACCCAACATGAGAAGTTGGATACACAGCAGACTCATAGAATGGCAAATGCCCTAAACAGCACTCTGGCCTCAGAATCAGCCCTTAAGGCATTTGGATCTGGCTAAAAAGCCCATGACAGTTTCTCAGGCATGGAAAGTGAATTTTCACTTTTGCATTCATTTTATTATGTATGACTCAAAGGTAAGATAAAAATGACCTGTTTGCTGGATAAAAAAATCTGCATACTGCTTTATAGTAGGTGTCGAGTGTCTGTACCACAAGCTGTATAAAGTATGGAAAACCATTTGGTGTGGCTGTGCCAATGCAGCCTCAGACAGGACTTGAAATTACATTGCTGTAATTGGCAGGCTGATTTTTAAATTGATCATTTTTCATGATCCACCAATGGACCTTAGCAGAAAAAATTTCCCCACCCAGGCTCAAGAGTATTTTGTAGAAATAGCTTGCAACTCCCTGACATAGTAGAAGTTATTCCTATACATAATTTGTATGTGTTTGTGTGTGTGTGTGTGTGTGTGTTAGAGTTTCCTGGTTCAGAGTTAAAAAATAAATAAAAGGAGAGGTACTCATAAATCTATCTTCCTGGTCACATGTTCACTAAGGGGAGAAAGTCTATTACCTACTTGTTCTGTATGTTGATTATTCATGACATGGGATTTATATCATTGATTGGTTCTTTTTCACTCCCCTCCCTGCCTCCCAAACCATGGAAAGTGATGGACAATAAGTATCCCCTTTACCTGCTTTATGCTGCATTTAAATTAGATTGTTGAATAAAACATTGAATGAGACAAGTTCATAATTTCATGGAGCATTGTTTATAGTTTTAAAAAGCTGTATTGAATTGGAATATGAATTTAAAATAGTATGTTTTCTAATTCGTAGTGAAGATCTCTGCAGCAAGTTGAACCTCTTCATAGATGACTGTCATTTCCAACCATAAAATACTAGTGTGACAAATAGTCATTTAAACCATGAAGGAAAATGTCTTAAAGATCTGCAATTAAAAACATGAAATATGAAACATCATTTAAAAAGATCCAATAATATGACATTATCAGAGTAGACTACAGTGTAATGGAAGTTGTTTTCTGCCTCTTAACACTGGTCATGTATATTGTAACGTGATTCACATACTCGAGTGTTTCTTCTGCTTCAAAGAAATTAGATCAGTTTAATTACTTGAGCTTTATGTAAAGCTTAAAAACTGGGTATTAGGACATATTATTACAGTTTTCATATTTTTGAAAGGTTTTCCATCATATATACTTTGTGATTCATCAGTCGAAATGTATTTTTGGACCATTCAAAACAGTAAGACACTGTGACTAAAAATAGCATGGACAGAAATCTTTTCTTCTAAACTTACATGAATAAAATTATATAACAAAATATATAGGTACTGTCATTGCGATTTATTATTTTTTCTTGGTCATTTTTTCACTTAAAGATAAGCATGTCTGTGAATAGGTAATTTATGTATATAGCCAAATGTTTATTTGTGTGAAGAGTTAGGACAGCAGTAGAATGAAGTGAATTTGTAGATTTTTATCATATACTTTTTTTAAATAAATGTTTTCTGTGAAGGGAAGCAATGGTTTCAATAGCTCAAGAAACATTTTTAAAAAGATTTATTTATTTATTTATTTGAAAGTCACTGAGAGACAAAGAGATAGAGAATTATCTTCCATCTGCTGGTTCACTCGCAAGATGGCCACAACAGCCAGTATTGGGCCAGGCCAAAGCCAGGAGCTTCATCTGGGTTTTCTACATGGGTGGTAGGATTCAAAACACTTGGCCAATCTTTTTCTTCTTCTGCTTTTCCCATGCCATTATCAGGGAGCTGGGTTGGAAGTGGAGCAGCCTGATCGGGAACTGGCACCCATATGGTATGCCAGCATCCCAGGTGCTTTTACCTGCTACATCACAATCCTGCGTTCTCAAGGAACATTTGAAAGTATTTACTTGTGGGTGCACCTTTTTAGCACTTGAATATGGTTGCCTGAATCATTTGCTGTACTAGAAAGTCAAAATCTGAAAACCTCAGTGTGAAGGTCCAGTACGTGGATCCTTTATACTCCATTCCACTGATGATTTTCTTATTTTGACTCAGTAGTCAGTTAATAATTGTTGCAATTGTAATCTTCAGTGTATAAATTATACTCTAGCATGAAATTAAATACATATTTAGTATTATGAAGCTTTTCTAAATGAGTCTGTGTGTGTATTCTTAACAAACTTTTTTTTTTATTTCCTGACTATTTTCAACTTGTGGTTGGTTGAATCCATAGATGAAGAACCCATGGATATGAAAGGCTGCTGTACTTAGTATTTCACTTTTCATGATACTTTATTTATTATTAAACTAATTAAATAACTTAAAATTACTCATAAGTTTTATATTTTGTCAAATAAAATAACAGCTTTTGAATTTCAAATTTGTATTAGGAGTACAGTGGAAATGTATGAAACAAAATCCAAAAAGTATCGAAAGGATGTAATGATTAAAAAATAATAAAAGGCAAAACATTTTTCCCATGTGAAATGTCTTGTGAAGAATAGTTCAAAGCGAAGTTGCTATAGATGAAGTGGATGTGAAACATGTTGGCCTTCTGCAGGAAGTATAGCATCTGAGTAGCTCATTTTGAAAAACAAGGAAAATAAATAAATGCTTAGAGGGAATACAGCTTTGGGCCAGTGGTGTTCTTAGTTCATCAGAGAGCGACTGAAACCTCTAGATGGAAGACTGTTGTGTGGCTGTGTTCAATTCATTGTTTATTAAATGCCTCCCTGTTGTATAAATGTTGGAAGTAAAGTGTTCTCTGCTTCAGTGAAATTGGGATTTGTAGCTGGATTTGGTTTTGTTTCTGTTTTTCTTTTGCATGTAGTCCATAGTATTAGAATTGTGGCTGACATGTAAAAAATGCTCAATAAATAATTGTTGAATAATTGAAAGTTAAATGGGTAAACAATATCAGGCTTAAGGAAATTTTGCATACTAGTTAGTATTTATAGCAGTTGTAGATAGGATGTGGCTGGGAATAGTACATGTTTTTGGTAGAATTCTTTTTTTTTTTTAATTTTTTTTTTTTTGACAGGCAGAGTTAGAGAGAGAGACAGAGAGAAAGGTCTTCCTTTTTCCGTTGGTTCACCACCCAAGTGGCCGCTACGGTTGGTGCATTGCGGCCGGCGTGCTGTGCCGATCCAAAGCCAGGAGCCAGGTGCTTCCTCCTGGTCTCCCATGCGGGTGCAGGGCCTGAGGTCTTGGGCCATCCTCCACTGCACTCCTGGGCCGCAGTAGAGAGCTGGACTGGAAGAGGAGCAAACAGGACTAGAACCCGGTGCCCATATGAGATACCAGTGTCGCAGGCGGAGGATTAACCAAATAAGCCACGTTGCTGGCCCCTGAAGGTGATCTTTGAATGAACTGCATCGAATCTCTAAGTAGCAGTTTTTACTCTTCCTGTCTCCATACTACTGTTTAGTCTCACTTTTGCCCTGAAGCTAGTGCTCAAAAAAAAAAAAAAATCCAGTTTCTAATATGATATGAAACTTTAAATACCCATGTGCCTCATTCTTTGGAGAAACAGAAGTATGTGGAGTTTTTGACAGACTTTGCTAGTCTTTAGATATTTGCTGATGGGGAGTGGAATAAAAACTTTATGTAAAAAGCTGGTCTAAAGCTATATGGAGTATTTTTACAATATTGTGAATTAAAAATTACATCTTTGGGGACCAACATTGTTGAACAGTTGGTTATGCTGCCACTTGCAACTCCTTGTACCAAAACTGCTAGAAACAGTTGTCTATATTCTTTCATTTTTAAAGGCTTTTACACTCACTTTTCATTGAAAATGTTCTTATGAAAGCACAAGTACTTTCCAGGGAATGAAATACAGTTTTTAATGTGGGTGTTTCTGTTACTGATCTCTCATCAGGATTGACAAGCTCTTCTTCATTCGTCTCCCAGTACACCACACTTCCAGTTCTTCTCTCTGCTGCATCTTCGTGGTCTGTGCTTGTTCCATTTTGTATTAATCATAAGAATCGTTTTCCTCCACATTGTTTTTGTTCATTGCCTCATTCCCAGCCTCTGGAATGATTCTTGAGCATATGTTAGTAGGATTTCAGTAAATAAACACTGATTGAATACATGAGAAATACTTATTTTTGATGATTCAGGGCATATGTCATTTATTCAGTATTTCCAGTGGTGGACTCAGATCATCTTTACCTTACTAGGTGTTATTTTGTTAATGCCCAGTCGAATACCTGGCAGATAATAAATAATGAAATCATGTGGAAGGATTTCATGGAGAGCCATACATAGGCCATGAGTATACTATCCAGGGGTAGTGTATAAGTATTGACTAGGTTGACATAACATTAGTAAGATGCACATGTAGGTCTTGTTGTCATGGATGGAGGGAGAAGCGATCAGAGTAACTGAAATGGAGTATACAGTGCTGGTTAAAGGGTAGAGGATGTGGTTCTATTTAGAAGTATGGGAATAAATTATGGAAGACTTTGGAACACCAGTAAAATTTATTGAACTAATATTGCATATCATGCACAGTTTTCAATGTACTATATAGATTTACTTAAAAACCCACAGCTTAAAGTGTAATACCAATAATATCCTAATATTGTAGTTAGGAAACAAGCCCAGTGTGACAAAATTTGACAAAGGTTGCGCAGATGCTGAAGACAGACTGGCCTTAAACTCAAGTAGTAAAATTAAGGAGCCTTTGTTGTCAATTACTCTGATGAAATACTGGGCATGATACTTTAAACATACCAGTGGTAGGTCTTAAGAATGCTGGAATTTCTGTGGTTGATAATACTTTTGTTTTTGAAATATTTTCATTTATAAGTATTTTAGTATCCCATATAGATAATGAAAACAAAAATACTTTTCATATTGTTTTATATTTGATCTTCCCCAAGCATCTGACAATTATTGAGCAATGTCCTTTGACACTGAGTTATATACCTACTTTCTTCATAACATTTTTTTTTACTTCTGTGTCCCAGGTCCTTCTCATAAATCAAATTATGAAATAGATTCTTCCTAGGGTTCTTTTCTTCTCCCCATACCTTCTCTTTTTGAGCAATTTCATTCATTCCCATGATTTTAGCTTTTCCCCAGACTGTCATTATGTAAGGAAGTATCTCTTAAAAGTCTTACTATGCAAGAGCATTTTGAAATCAGTGTTTTGAAAGCACAATCAATCGGTTCAAAATTGAACTCAAGATCTTTGTTAGCTGCCTCACTTTCCTTCGGACATGTGTTTGTTTCATTCTTTTTTTTTTTTTTTAACTTTTATTTAATGAATATAAATTTCCAAAGTACGGCTTATGGATTACAATGGCTTCCCCCCCCCCCAACGTCCCTCCCACCCGCATCCCTCCCCTTTCCCACTCCCTCTCCCCTTCCATTCACATGAGGATTCATTTTCGATTCTCTTTATATACAGAAGATCAGTTTAGCATACATTAAGTAAAGATTTCAACAGTTTGCTCCCACACAAACATAAAGTGAAAAATAATAGATGATTTTTTAAATGATGATGAAATCAGATCAGACTTATTGTCATGTTTAATCCCAGTGAGAGTCAAGTTGGGAATTGATAATTTCTTTTTTTTTTCTTTTTTTTTTTTTACAGAAGATCAGTTTAGTATACATTAAGTAAAGATTTCAACAGTTTGCACCCCCATAGAAACACAAAGTGAAATATACTGTTTGAGTACTCGTTATAGCATTAAGTCTCAATGTACAGCACATTAAGGACAGAGATCCTACATGAGGAGTAAGTGCACAGTGACTCCTGTTGTTGACTTTACAAATTGACACTCCTGTTTATGGCATCAGTAATCTCCCAATGCACCAGTCATGAGTTTCCAAGGCTATGGAAGCCCCCTGAGTTCACTGACTTATCTTGTTTAGACAAGGTCATAGTCAAAATGGAGGTTCTCTCCTCCCTTCAGAGAAAGGTACCTCCTTCTTTGAAGACCTGTTCTTTCCACTGGGATCTCACACACACAGAGATCTTTCATTTAGGGTTTGTGTGTGTGTGTGTGTGTGTGTGTGTGTGTTTTTTTTTTTTTTTTTTTTTTTTTTTGCCAGAGTGTCTTGGCTTTCCATGCCTGAAATACTCTCATGAGCTTTTCAGCCAGATCGGAATGCCTTTAGGGCTGATTCTGAGGCCAGAGTGCTGTTTAGGACATCCGCCATTCTATGAGTCTGCTGAGTATCTCGCTTCCCATGTTGGATCACTCTCCCCTTTATTTATTCTATCGGTTAGTATTAGCAGGTACTAGACTTGTTTATGTGCTCCCTTTGACTCTTGGTCTTTCATTATGATCAATTGTGAACTGAAATTGATCACTTGGACTAGTGAGATGGCATTGGTACATGCCACCTTGATGGGATTAAATTGGAGTCCTCTGGTATGTTTCTAACTCTACCATTTGGGGCAAGTCAGCTTGAGCATGTCCCAAATTGTACATCTCTTCCCTATCTTATTCCTACTCTTATGTTTAACAAGGATCACATTTCAGTTAAATTTCAACACTTAAGAATAACTGTGTATGTTTCATTCTTTATCTCATTGAGTAGCATCACAAGCTGTGCTGTTGGTCACGGTAGAAGACTGGGGTTAGGTTTTCTTCTTTTTTATCATATCAGTCAATCTTCTATGCCTACTAAATCAACCTTTTGAAGATCTCTTCTGTATGTCTACAGTTCTCACCATGACCATTGCAGTCTTTCATGTGTATCTGTGTATCAGTATCCAAACTGATTTATGTGGTCTGTGCACCATAATATAACTAGAGCATCTTTCTAAAATATAAACTTTTCCATGTCTTTCTGTCAGTGGTAACTGGATGTAAGAATACCAGTGGGATCAATAAAAGTAGGTAGAGAAGGAAGGGAATGGCAGGTGGAAGCAAAGCCAGAAATACACGGCAGTAGTTTGATTGGCTGGTTTAGTAGTGATCATTGTTAGGTACCGTAAGCATAGTATTGTAATAGTATTAGATGTCTGTTAGAAGCAAAACGTCACTGTTTATACTATAAATGTATTGGTTCACTAAATATGTCTTTTCTTATATCTTAAAATACACTCTTTCAGAAGCACTGTTTATATTAATAGCATAAATAACCCAGATTAGTATACTCCGACTTTCCTGATATTCCTGTGAGTTAAATATAGAATTTATTTTACACTCATAATAATTTTAATATCTTAAATGATATTTAGGTATTGAATCATTCATTCCCTATGCTCATTCTTGTCGCTCCCCCTCTTCGTGGAGGAACGACACTAAACCCTGCCTAGGCTTCATATCCGAGTCACGGCACCATTATGTCGCTCCCCCTCTTCGTGGAGGAGCAACACAGGACCCTGCGCTGTTCTTTCGTCTGCTCGGCCCTCCCCGGGTTTGCTGCTGGTTCTTCCCGGGTTGGCTACTATCCCTTCCACCTCCGTGGAAGGGCAGTTCCCCCTGGCCACATTCCCCACTTCCGCAGGGGAGCGGCACACCGCCGGCCGGCTCTTCTCGGGGGCTGCACGGGTGTTCCTTCAGCTAGATGTTCCCCTTAGATGTTCCTGGTGCATGCCGTATCTCTCCTCCTTTATAGTCCTCCTCCGCCAATCCCAACTCGGCTGCCCACACGCCGAGTACGCTGCTCTCCTCCAATCAGGAGCAAGTCCTACAGTTTATTGGTTGAACTGGAGGCAGCTGTGCAGAAGCTGTTTACTTCTCTCCCAGCGCCATATTGTGGGAGAGCAGATGCATAGAATAAGTCTTAATTCCAGTAACTCAGTCTAGTCCGGATTGCTCCCCACAGATCCCCCTTTCTTTTTATTTTTGGCGTTGATACGCGCCTGTCTTCGGTGTCCCGCGGCACACACTCTGCTCTACTTGCTAGAGTTGCCACAGGCTCTTACAAGTCCTATCAATCAGGCAAACCGAATCCGGGTCCTCTCTTCGCCATGTTGTGAGGAGGTTTTTAGGCGCTGATGCGTGCCTGTGTTCGGTGCCCTGCAGCGCATGCTCTGCTCTGCCTGCAGGGGACTTACAAGACCTATCAGGCAAACCGAATCCAAGCCTTCTCATTGCCTTATTGTGGGGGAGACTTATTAGTGTTGGTTCGTGCCTATCTTCGGTGACCTGCAGCTCATACTCTGGTCGAGCTGCTTGCTGGCGCTTACCGCCTTAATCAGGCAGACCGAATCCAAGCCTTCTAATTGCGGTATTGTGGGGAAGCCTTACTGATGTTAATTCGTGCCTGTCTTCGGTGACCTGCGGCGCATAAGCTGCTAGCCGCCGCAGGTGCTCATCGTGCTCATCGCCTCACTTAATCAGGCAGACCGAATCCAAACTTTCTCGTTGCCATGTTGAGGGGAGGCCTTTCTATTTCTCTATTTCTCTATCTCCGGGCATTCCTATTTCTCCCATTTTACTTCTATCTCCCAGCATTCTTATTTCTCTCATTTTATTTCTAAGCTTCTATTTCTCTTATCCCTGCAGCTTCCCGCTGCCCGCCCCGAGGCTACTTCTCGGCGGTTTCCCGGCTGAGCCGCTTCAACCCGCGCCTCTTTCATCTGTGCAGCTTCCCGGCTTTGCGCGGCTTGGCTTCGCGCGCTCCGCGGTCTCCACGCCTTCGCGTCTGCACCACGGCCTCGCGCCAGCCCCGTTCCCTATCTATTCACGCCCCGTGCTCTCTCTGCACGCGGCGGCTTCCGCGAATAACACAGCGTAGCTTACGTGTCCGCCACTAGCATTCAATCTAAGTTCCCCGGGCTAGCCTGGCGAATTCAACCCAGCATACGTCTCCGCCCCACGGTTTGGCTTCCCGTCCTTTGCTCCCCGGGCTAATCAGACGGATCCCAACCAGGCTCACGTTTCAGCTTCTGGTTTCAACTTTTCGCCCCCTATTCCCGGGCTAACTTGAGAATCCCAAAGTGGCTTTCGTGTCCGCCTCGGCCTGCCCCCCGCGGCTTCAATTTCCCTAACATTTTTCTCTACCCGGTATGTTTCCCCAAACTTTCCTCCAACGATATTCCTCCCTCATTTCTCCTGGCCTCTCCCCACAGTCCGCGTCCGAGTCTGTTTGTTCTAGCTTTCACTTTCGCTTTCGACCTTAGAGATTTCTCCCAGCTTCCCCCCGTAGTCCGTATCCGAATCTATGCCTAGGCTTTCAATAACTTCTTCCGGCACCCTTTTCGGCCGGCTTTTCCCTAGGCTGTTTGCTAGTCTCTCTCTTCGATATTTTCCCAATTCTTCCCGTTTCTTCCCTCCTAGGTTTCCTATCCGAGTCACGGCACCATTATGTCGCTCCCCCTCTTCGTGGAGGAGCGACAATTCTGGGTCTGACATTCTAACTTTAAACAAATACTTTGTAAAATACTTTCAGATAATGACTCAGTCTAAGCTAAAAAACAATATAAGTGACACTTGGCTTTTAAGAAGTTTAATTTTAGAATTAACAAGTGAGAAGAGGATTCAGATGAACCTCTGTAACCCTGGTAATGTCATTATTGTTTTCTGTTGAAACACCTTGACCCTCAAGCAGTTACAGAATAGCATCTATATTTATTCTTGAGGTTTAAATATCCCCCAAACCTTATACCATCCTATCTTTTCTCTTTAATAGCCTCTTCTTTAAAATTTGTGCACACCTAGATTGGTTACATCTCCAGTAATGCATTGTTCATTTTTATATTTAGCCTTGTTTGAGATTAATGCCTTTTAGAACCAGGCAGGTGTAGCAAAGGGAGGTGGGGCAAGTTACAGGACAGTAGGACTTGCTAGGTGCAGTTCTAACCTCAAGAGCATAATTAAGCCTAAATGTGTTGCAGTTCATGAATTTTAAACTATTGTATGATTTAAGCAAAGCTTCCTTACATGTAAATAAGTCCTCATGATTGAAATAGGACTTCTGGTTCATGTGTTTTCTTTCTTACCTTCCCTGTAATGTTGTGGATCTTAGAAGTTACTTTTCCAGATACAGCTTTTTTTTTTTTTTCCTGATAAATCCAGCAGGACAGAAGTGTAAATAATGTCTCTAACTTATTCTTCAGTTGTTTTTTTTGTGATTGTTTCAATCTCCAAATATCTTCTGAGTTTACTAAGTCATGTGCTTTGTTGAAAGCATTTAAATACCCTTACGGATGTAAGTACTGGACACCATGACTGGTGGTTCTTGGCAATCCAATCTAACATAGCAATGAAGTTAGGATCTAGAAAGTAATTATCCTGCCCAAAGATCTCATCTGTGCTTTTGACTGGCCCAGGTTAGAGCATAATATCAGATTGTCTATCATTATGCCAAATACTTGCCCTTTGTTATGCAGTCCTATCACTAATATATCTCTTCAGCAGAGTTAGTATCCAAATTCCATAGAAGTGGAAAATGAGATTCAGGGAAAATAAGTAATTTACCCGACCTCCCATAGTTAGTAAGTGAAAAAATTTTAGTGGATGAGCCAGTACACGATTTTAAGTTGTAGTTTCATGATGACTATTTTTTTTTAAAGTGTAATAGTCCTGTATTCTTTTCATTTATACATGGGAACATTGTACCCTGTTTTTCAGTGTATAGTTTTTGCTATGACTTCTGGCCAGATGTGGAATCATATACGTGGACCTCCATATGCTCATAAGAACCCTCACAATGGTCAAGTGGTAAGTCTGCATTTTCTCAGCATCGATATTTTGAACTTTAGTCATGATTAATACACAGATCAAAATTATGCTTAGTATTTAAGAAGAAATTATTTTGTGTATAAATCAAAATATACTTCTCGTTTACTGCTTTGTCACACATGTAGATACACATCCACATATATTTGTAAGTGCACACACATAAAACATTTTTTTATTGTGAAGACTGCTTTATTGTTGATTTTATAAAATATCAATTGGTGTATCTCTCAAACCAAATATACATACATAAACTATTTTCAAAGTTTGTATACTGCTTTAGAAATAAATAATGCCACAGAAGATAGGGACTGTGTATAGCTATTGTCCCATCAGTTGTAAACTTGACTTTTTCCTGAAAAATTAATTAAAATATCAAAAGAACCCTGGAAGTCACTGCATTAGAATGTTAGCAACTCTTTGTCAAAAAATTAAAAATGGAATTGATGTGTTTTTACATTAGTAGTGGAGTCCACATTATAATTGCCACTGAATTCCTATCACTAAGTTTCTTCGCTTTCCTTTGGGTGGATAGGAAATACTGTGATATGTATGACAAAATACTCTGAATCTCAGTATGAGGTTGATGAAGATGAATAACAATTTGAAAATATGTTTTTTTTATAGTTTTTACTTTTTGTTTTTGAAAATACACAGGTGTTGAGAGGATAATAGGATGTTGTCAACTCATAACTGATCTGTTCCCCCAACTGCCCTTCTTGTTGTTTTGAAAAAAGTGCTCAGTATCACTTCTTTAAATACATAAATAGTGCTTATGTTCTTCCTAGCGAGCTCTCCTGACTGCAGATTTTAAGAACCAATTGCAAATTATCAGTTGTACTCGTTAATTCTACACTATGATCAATTCATACTGTTTTGTGAATATTATCAGATTTCTCCAAAGATAGCAAAGATATGGAGTCAATGTTAAACCCTTTACTGTGTTTCTGAAGTCTGTCATTATCCAGGGAGAATAGCTACTCCAAAATATGTTCAATATTCAGAGTGAAGTCTAACAGTGAGAAAGAGTTGGAAGCTATTATAGAACAAAGTTATTACTATGCCCCCCCATCTTTGACTCTTCACACAAATTCAGCCTTCTCAACGAGACCGTTCCCTGACCGTCTCTTTAAAAGTCTAGCCCTTCCCTCTTGCCTGCCTTTCCAATCAACATCTCTTTCCTGTTATATATATATATATATTTTTTTTTTGCATAGCACTTAGCAGTTTATAACCTGATGTATATTTACTTATTTGGCATCATTTTTCTGGTCTGCCTTTTGCCATGACCTCAATATTTAAACAACTCATAGCATGGACTTTACCTGTTTTTGTTAATGATAGATTTCTATTACATAGAGGAAGGCTCAGTGCAAAAATTTTTATCTCTTTTATTTTAGTAAAACTCAAAATGTTAACTTATGAAATCTTATGAATTTTTTATTACTGCTATTAGTAGTCTTCTGAAGTAATATCCCTTGAGTTAAAATATATTATTAATCTTTGTATTCACATTATTTATAGTTTGCCAAAGTATATGAAAAATTTATCAACATTCTTATGAAATAGTTTAGCATGTCACTGTAGTCTCCATCTTGTATGTCACCCACCATTTGCTAATTCATAAGTCCTGCATGTACTTTACTGGAATAAGCTCTAAAGGTCTTCGTGTTGATAGTAACAGCAGATGCCATCTTTCAGTTATTGAAAACATATGAGGTATTGGGCTTTGCAGAGGATTTTTTTTTAAAATCATACTCTGATTGTAGCTACAATATTGATGTACATGGAACTGAGTTACCAGTTAAGATGGAAATCTGAAATGGTTCATTTTCAAGTTTATACCTCTGCTACTTTGCAAGAAACTAGCTGGGTGTTAGAGTGTTTGTATTGCTCCTTATCACCTAAACATAAGCTTTATTTTGCTACTCTTTCTTGTTATGCCCGTACTTCTCTCATATTGGACCCATCCTTCAGACTCACCTAATCTGCCCCTCCCCCTGAGATTCAGCCTTCTTTAACTACACTGGAATTTTAGCCTCTTTCTTCTTTTTATATTTATGAACATAAAATAATCCATTTAAGTTTCACATATTTTCTTTCATTGCAGTAATTTTTAAATGTTTCATATATCCTATGTGAGCCAAATTTGTAAACATAAGGAATATCTCTTTAACCGTTTTTCATCTGTACAACTTGTATATAGTTGGTCTTCAATAAATATCTTGTTAAATATGGCTCACTCACACTGGGACATGATTGTTTCTTCAGTTGGATTTCCTTAATTGCCTTTTAAATTTTTTTTCTGCAAATCAGAAGAGTAATAGGTCCAATATGTTACAATTTAGTTTGAATCTGTTATGAATCCTAATGTGACCAGATATTTTTAAAAAAGATTTATTTATTTGAAAGAGTTAGAGAGAGAGAGAGAGAGAGAAAAGAAAAGAAATCTTCCATGGGGTGGTTCACTCCCCAGTTGGCCGCAATGGTTAGGGCTGGGACAGGAGCCAGGAGCTTCTTCCAGGTCACATATGTGGGTACAGGGGCCCAAACAATTGGGCTATATTCTACAGCTTTCCCAGGCACATTTGCAGGGAGCTGGATTGGTGTGGATCAACCAGGACTTGAACTGGCACCATGTGGGATGTGGTGCTGCAGATGGCAGGTTAGCCCACTGCCGCACAGCGCCGGCCCTGAACATTTATTCTTTAAGTACAGATTAGGGTAGACAGGACTTATTTATTGATCTAGAAATTTTTTTATCCTCTTCCACATTCTTATGTTACTGATTTGCAAAAAGCAACCATGTAACTCTTGAGAAAAGATACTCTGGCACAGAGAAGAACATTAAGAAAATAGAATATTCTGTTCTTTTAAAAAGAAAAGTACTTTCTTCATTCATGTATCTAATTGTCAGATGTATTTATCTAAGCTTATCAACACCATTGTCAATAATTTCAGAAATTACAAAGCTTAAATCTTAAACGTAAGATACTTAAAAAGTTTATCAGCCTAAACTCTTCACTTCTTTATATTTTAGAAAAATACTGTGTTTTCATATATTTAACAAAGTTATTAGAATTGAGCTAAGGAATCATAGCAGTCTTAGCAATAGAGGATCTTGCTTCTATACAGAACATTGCATGAGTGTTAGGTGAGATATTAACTATAAGCGGTTGGACAAGGTCCTTGATATATGTCTACAGTAGAATGGTGTGGTAGAGCATGGCCCATAAGTAGATAGAGTTCTTTTCTTTTGACTGTTACTACATTTTAGGAAAACAACTCCTCCTACTTCTTTTTACATGCAAAATGTCAATATCTACAACAACAGGAAATTATGGTTTAAATGTTGTTTTGAAGAATTAATGCATTCACTAATGTGTCTTCATACTGAGGAAACATTGTAGAATACCTTTGCTTTATAATATGAAGATGGATACTGTCAGAGAATTTCTACTTGAAACAATGCTTGTCCATTAAAATGATAGTAGTTGGGGCTGGCATTTTGGCCTACCAAGTTGAGCCACCACCTGCCATGCCAGCATCACATATGGGCACTGGTTCCAGTCCTGGCTGCTCCACTTCAGATCCAGCTTCCTGCCAATGTGCCAGAGAAAGGCAGCAGAGGATGGCAGAAGTCCTTCGGCCCCACCACCTATGTGGGAAACCCAGATGAAGCTTCTGGGTCCTGGCTTCCGGCTGGCTCAGCCCTGGCCTTTGCTGCCCTTTGAGGAGTTAGTCGTTGGATGGAAGATCTCTCTCCCTCCCCCCCCCGTTCCCTGCACTCCCCCTCTCCCCCCTGCGTCTCTCCTCCTCTCTCCCTCCCTCTTCCTCTCAGTAACTCTGCCTTTCAAATAAATAAAATAAATCAAAAAAAATTAAATTAAAAAAAACAATGAATGTTTTCTTTGTAATAGATGTATTTAAATTATGTGGTAATTGAATACTGTAATCAATACACATTTATTCTCAAGTGTTGAAACTTAAAAATAAATTTTTTGGTAAAACTTGAAAATTAACACTGTCCTTTTGGTTATTTCTTCATATTTTAGCACACATGCACACTCACACACAAATACTTGCATTTTTCTAAAAAGAGCTGTAAAGTTTTTATATTTTTTGAGAATAACTATAATGAGGCTGTTTATCACCTTCCATTGAATGGATTAAAATGACAAAAGGAGTATTTTATGAATATTGAAAGGATATTATAATATGGCATTAACACATGACAGATGTACACTTAGTGGAATAACATAGATGATAATAGGACTTTTTATTAGGTTGTCCAATTTTTTTTTTTTTTTTTGACAGGCAGAGTGGACAGTGAGAGAGAGAGACAGAGAGAAAGATTTTCCTTTTGCCGTTGGTTCACCCTCCAATGGCCGCCGCGGCCAGCGTGCTGCGGCTGGTGCACCACACTGATCCTATGGCAGGAGCCAGGTACTTATCCTGGTCTCCCATGGGGTGCAGGGCCCAAGCACTTGGGCCATCCTCCACTGCACTCCCTGGCCACAGCAGAGAGCTGGCCTGGAAGAGGGGCAACCGGGACAGGATCCGGCTCCCCGACCAGGACTAGAACCCGGTGTGCTGGCGCTGCTAGGTGGAGGATTAGCCTAGTGAGCCACAGCGCTGGCCAGGTTGTCCAAATTTTTTAAATAAAACTGAGTAACCATTTATTTTAGTCTATGTTGTGCTGCTTTAGCAGAATGTTAGCTCCTGGGTAATTTTTAAGGAAAGAAATTCGTTCTCGTAGTCCAGAGGCTGAAATGTTCAATATCAGGGTGCAGGCAGCTGTCAGTGGCCTTCTTGCCACATCATCCCATGGCAGGATGCCAAGAAGGGGAGCGACAAAAGGATGCTAAAGTCATCCTATTAGGAGGCACCCACCCCTAGGATAACAGCATTAATCTCTTTATGATGGCAGAGCCCTCAAGACCTCATCATTTCTTAACGGTTACATTTCTTAATACTGTGAAAATTGCAGTGAAATTTCAACTTGTGTTTGGGAGTGGCCACACACCGAAACCATGGCACGGGTATTCTTATATTTCACAGATTAATTTACAGCAGATCCTTACACACAAGTAGCAGCTAAATGGATCCTAGTTTTTTTTAGGGTTTTCTACATGAATTACATCGGTACATTTTTTTTGTCTACTCTTGATTTATGTTTAGTGTTTTGAGAACTTAATGTATTAAAATTATAAATTATGTTTTCAGTGTTAAGTCGGAATGCACAAACTTTGTAAATAATTTGGATTACCACTATCAGTGTCTCTGATTTCTAGAAATAATTTTTTATTCCCTTTCTTTCATGTGGTACTCTAAATAGCATTCTGGGTAGTGATAGGTTATTTTGTGTCAGATTTTTAATGCATATTTTAATTGCTGGTTGTCCTTTGTGTTTTATTTAATAAGACCATTTGACATGAGATATACTCTGTTAACCATTTTGTAATTGTGCAATATAGAATTGTTAACTAGGCAAAATATTGTACAGCAGAATTCAAGACTTAATTTATATAATTGAAATTTTGTACATATTAAAAGCTACTTCCAACTCCCCTTTTAAGTAGCTCCTGGCAACTACCATTGTACTCACTGTTTCTGTGAGTTTGACTATTTTGGATACCTCATGTAAATGGAAACATGCAGTATTTGTTCTTGTGCCTAGATTGTTTCTGTGATACCCTCAAGGTTTATCCATGTGTTGCTAAATGGCGCGATTTCTTTCTTTTTTAATGACCAGTGGTCTATTGCATTTGAATGGTACATTTTCTTTATTCACTCATCAATGTATATTTGGATTTTTCTAATTTTAGCTTTGTGATTCAATTCTAAATAATGCTGCAATGAATAGAATTGCCAAGTACCTCTTCAGTACTTTGCATGAATATCCAGAAGTAAAATTGCTGGATATTGTAGTACCATTATTTTTAATGTTTTGAGGACCTTCCTACTATTTTCAACATTAATTACATTGTTTTATTTCACCAGTGTGTATAAGGGTTTGCTTTTTCTCCATATCCTGCCCAACACATTCTCTTTTTTGGCAAGAGTTGGGGTGGGGGATCATGATAATAGCTACTCTAACATGTGAAGTGTTATCTCTTTATGATTTTGAGTTTCATTTCTTTGGTGATTATTCAAGCATCTCTTATATATCTGTTAGCCAATTTTGTGCCTTTGAAAAAACACCGATTTCCTTTTCTCATTTAAAAAATCTTGTTATTTGTGTTTTTCCCTGTTTTTTAAATGTTTTAAAGAATTTTTGACTGGCATAATTATATACAGTATTAGATCTTAATATATTAATACACATGTATACATTGTGTACTGATCAAATTAGTGTAATTTCCATACCTACCACCTCAAGCATTTATCATTTCTTTGTTGTGAGGACTTTAAAAATCCTCTTCCAGCTATCCAGGGATACATGGTAAACCATTGTTAACAACAATGACTCTACAGTGCAGTAGAACGCCAGACTAATTTCCTCTTATCTAACTCTTGTATTGTACCCATGGACTAGTTTCCCTTCATTCTACCTGGGCTTGTTTCCTGCCACTTCCTGCTAACCATGTTCTATTTCTATTTCTGAGATACCAGTTTTTATAAAACACATGTGAGTGAGATCATACAGCATTTCTTTTTCTGTGACTAGCTTATTTCATCTCATGTAATGTCACATAGGTTCTTCCTTGTTGTTGCAAACGCTAAGATTTCAACAGTTTTCTCACTCAAGTTGTATTCTATTATGTACCTGTACTACTTTGCTTTATCCATTATTTGTTGATGGACAGTAGGTTACTTCTACATGTTGGGGATTGAGAATAGTGCTGCAACAAACATAAATGCACACATGTCTCTTCAACATATTGATGTAATTTTCTTCAAATATCTACTCAAATATTTCTTAAAATATTTCTTAAAATATTTCTTAAAATATTGTGGTGGAATCGCTGCATCATACAGTAGCTCTATTTTTAATTTTTTATGGATTTTTTTATGGATGCCAATAGTTTTGACAGCTTATGTGAAATACTTCTTTAAAAACAAATTCATAAAACCTAACATGGAAACGTATTTTAAAATTTATGCATGTGAAAAGTAGAGCAACAGAAGAAGAACACACACACACACACACACACACACGGAAAGAGACAGAGACTCTTCCATTCACTAGTTTACTCCCTAAATTCCCACAACAGCCAAGCCTGGACCACGCTGAAGCTAGGAAGCAGGAACTTCATCAGAATCTCCCATTTGAGTGGCAGGGGCACAAATACTTGAGCCATTATGTGCTGCCTCCTGTCATATTCGGTAGGAGGAAGCTGGATCAAAAGCAAAGGCAGGACTTAGTTCTAAGAATTCCAGTGGGGGATTTTGTGTCACAAATACAGCTTAACCTGTTGCGCGATAATTCCCATATAGGCGAAAATAGTTTCTTAAGAGCCTCATTTGTATTTGAGATATCTATTTCCTTTTTTTCAAATTTTCCTCAGATATAGGCTTAGGGATTAAAACACCATTAAAGGCACCAACATTTATTATCATGTACTAAAGTTCAAGTCCAAGCTGTGTTCCTGATACCAGCTTCCTGCTAATGCAGACCCTGAGATGCATCAATGATAGCTCAAGTAATTGAGATTTTGCTATACTCTGGGGAGATCGGCATGGATTTCCTAGCCCCTGGCCTTGGCCTGGCTCAGCCTTGGCTACTGTGGGCATAGGAGGAGTGAACTAATGAATAGGAGCTAACTAGCTTGCTCACTCATGCTCTTGCTGTCTTTATCTCTCTGCCTTTCAAATAATGATTAAAAAGAAAAACTTGCCTAGAAATAACTACAGCATAGTTTCATTGGTGTGTTCTCCTAAACATTTAAAGAAGAAAGAATAGTACAATAACATGTTCTTTTTCATGTCTTCACAATAGTAGTTATCATCATGTCACGTCAGATCTAGGACTCTTAAGCATTTGTTCCAGAACCAATCTGGTAACTGTGGGGAGCAGCTCGGACTAGACTGTTACTGGAATTAAGACTTATTCTATGCATCTGCTCTCCCACAATATGGCGCTGGGAGAGAAGTAAACAGCTTCCGCACAGCTGCCTCCAGTTCAACCAATTAACTGTAGGACTTGCTCCTGATTGGAGAGCAGCGTACTTGGCGTGTGGGCAGCCGAGTTAGGATTGGCGGAAGAGGACTATAAAGGAGGAGAGAGACGGCATGCACCGGGAACATCTATGGGGAACATCTAAGGGAACCCGTGCAGCCCCCGAGAGAGCCGGCCGGCGGTGTGCCGCTCCCCTGCGGAAGTGGGGAATGCGGCCAGGGGGAACTGCCCTTCCACGGAGGTGGAAGGGATAGTAGCCAACCCGGGAAGAACCAGCAGCAAACCCGGGGAGGGCCGAGCAGACGAAAGAACAGCACAGGGTCCAGTGTTGCTCCTCCACGAAGAGGGGGAGCGACAGTAACAATCCTAAATTACTGTTTGCCCTGTGAATTCTTTATTTCATTATTCCTGAAGGATAGTTTCTTGAATATAGAATTCATGGGTGGAAAATTTTTGTGTTTTATTGTTTGCAATTGGGACTTTGAGTACTTCATCCCATTCCCTCCCTCCTTAAAAGGTTTCTGTTGAGAAAACTACCACTACTAGATGTGGATTCCCATATAAGTATCTTGACTATCTTGACACTTTGTTTTTAGAATTTTCTCTTTGTTTTTATTTTATTTTATTTTATTTATTTATTTATTTATTTTGACAGGCAGAGTGGACAGTGAGAAAGAGACAGAGAGAAAGGTCTTCCTTTTGCCGTTGGTTCACCCTCCAATGGCCACCGTGGCTGGCGCGCCGCGCTGATCTAAAGGCAGGAGCCAGGTGCTTATCCTGGTCTCCCATGGGGTGCAGGGCCCAAGCACTTGGGCCATCCTCCACTGCACTCCCGGGCCACAGCAGAGAGCTGGCCTGGAAGAGGGGCAACCGGGACAGAATCCGGCGCCCCGACTGGGACTAGAACCTGGTGTGCTGGCGCCGCTAGGTGGAGGATTAGCCTATTGAGCCACGGCGCTGGCCTCTTTGTTTATTTTACAGGCTGATTGTATAAAGCCTTACAGGGATCTTTTTTGGTGGTGTTGAATTGGGGTCCTTCTTAGACCCAGATGTCCATATCTTTCCATAGATTTAGGTAGGTTTCAGCAATTATTTCATTGAATAGGTTTCCTAAACCTTTTTACTTTTCTTCTGGTAATTACATCCATAATACAAATGGCTGCTCGATTAATGATGTCCTATATGCCTCAAAAACATCCTTCATTCTTTTTAATTTTTTTCCCTTTTTGTTCTGACTGGATTATTTAAAAAGGCCTGTCTTCAAGCTCAGATTTTTTTTTCCGCCTGCTTAATTTTGCTGTTGAGGTTTATCTGCTGAGCTTATCAACTGTATTTTTAAGTTCATTTCTTACATTCATTAGCTCTAATATTTCTTTTTTGAATAAGATTTTACCTTTTTAAAGTGCAGAGCAGTCGCAAGAGAGAGAGAGAAGATAAGAGAAAGACCTCTTCTGTCTGGTGGTTCACTCCCCAAATGGCTAAGCTGGGACCCAAGTACTAGAGCCACCTTCTGCTGCTTTCCTAAGCAAAATGAGCACGAAACAGCATCAGAAGTGGAGGACCCAGGCCTGAAACCTATACCCTGATAGCGGATACTGATAATGCAAGCAGTGGCTTTATCTGCTTTGCAACAATGCCTGCCCAGTTCCAGTATTTCTGATTGATTCTTTATTATGAACTGTGTTTCTTTGCAGCACGAATTTATAGTGTGACTTATCTTCCTAGTGCTATTGAACTTTCTGTATTTACTCACTTGTATCTCAGCAAACATTTAAAATTGTTCTTATTTAAAATTGAGTTTCTGTTTTTTTACTGGTCTGTTAGAAATTATTGTATTCTTTTGAAAGTGTCATATTACCTTGTTTTTTAATTCTTCTTGTACCCCTCCATTGGCTTTTGTACAGGTGGTGGGTCTGCCTATTTTATACAGTGACTTTCATAGAATAAGACTATTGTGATATCTCCTGTGTTGTTGGTTTGCTGTGCTGTGTTGGCTTTGGTTCCAGGAGGCAGCTTTAGTGTAGTATGCATGTATCTTCTGTTGTAATCATTTGTGATACTGTGGGTATGTCCTGGAATCCAGGGTTAGTGGAATTTTGCTGCCATTTGTAGTGCAGCTCCCTTGGGCAAGGCAGATTCACTTCCAGCTCTGCGTGCAGTGCCTTAGCTGTGCTTGTGGGGCTCCCATCACTTTCTTCAGGCCATGTGAGTGAGAGGCGCACCCTTCCATCCATGTGTTTGTGATATCGTGTGCCTGGTGGTGGGGTTGAGTCCTGTCAGTGTCAGGATTACATAAGAAATTGAGCTGAGCACTGCCTCCATACAGCACTTACCAAAGTCTCACAGTGCACAGGTAGCATCACAGGGCCACTAGGAACTGACATGCTCAAGGAGGTCCACCCAGCTTCTCGAAAGGGCTGAGGATTTGTGAGAGAGGCTGAGTGTCTGCTTCCTAGGGCTTAAGGGGACTACGTTTCTAAGAACAGGCTGTTAGCTGATTGTTGGGCTCCTAGAAGGATGGGTGCAGCTGCCCTGTTGCTTCCAGATTGCACTAAGAAAAGGTTACTTGGTTGCTTCTTGGGATCTTGGCTGAGCAGGCCATGATGTTCACCTGTTTCCCTGGACTTCCGGTGGGCCAAGCTGTTGAGGGTTATAATTCAGTTCGTTGTCAGGGCCTAAGGTGCATTGGTCGTCCACTTGTCCACTTCTGGGGAATTAGAAGGATGGCTTGGGTTTCTCAACTGTTACGTGGAGGCTACTGGAGTCCCAGTTCTCCTGTGCTTCCTCCAGTTTCTCACGTGGTGCTATGGGAGGGTGGTCAGGGCATCCTGAATAGCTCACAGGGTTGGGTGTGTGGAGCTGCTGGGAGCAGCTGGTTCACAGGACGTCCAGTAGGGTGTTTTCTCAAGATGACCACATGCAGCAAGAACCTGGATGGGCGTTCTTTGTAGTGGTAAATGCTTTGAGTTCTGTGAGTGAGTAGGCACTGCCAGGACCTCCTTATGCTTTTCTGAGTGTCCTTTATTGGTCTGCTGTTGATCTTGAGAGATAAAGAGCAGATGCTATATACTTAGCGACCTTCTTTATACGGCCATTTTGTATCTAATTCTTTTACAGTGTCTACTTTTGTGTTAGCTTTTCCTACCTCATTCATCAGTGGGTGATGTCTTCCTCCACCCAGTGTTGCCTGAAATTGGGGGAGGGTTGCTAGAGGCATTCCCTTGGCCGCCTGAGTAGTGCACTTCCATAGGCACAGTCCATCCATACTGACTTGGCAGCAGGGCCATGGAGCTGTGTTCAACAGAGGGTTTCTCCATGGAGGGCCATTGGGCCTGCTACTAAGGCCTGGACTTTCCTCTCCTTCCCTATTGCAGAAGGTCTCTCTTTCTCTGGCTCTGCCTGCCTGCCTGCCTGCCTGCCTTTTTCCTTGGGTTAATTTGTCTTCTTATACTGAAACCAGGTGCTATTGGCTCTTGCCTGGCTTTTCCAGTTCTTGTAGATTAGTTTGTTCAAATTGGTGTCTCCATGGGAAAGAAGTTAGTAGAGGATCTCACTCCTTTTTTGCTACTGAGTTGTAAGAGTTCTATATACTTTGTACAACAACTCATTAGATATATGGTTTGCAAATACAGTCATTCTTTAGTGTTTGTGGGGCAGTTAGTTTCAGGAACCCCCTGCAAGCTATCAGAATATGTGGATGTTTAAGTGCCATGTATAAAATGATTGCATATAGCCCACATGCATCTTTAGACTACTTAACATCTAATACGTTCTAGACACTGTGTAAGCTCTTGTTACACTCTACCATTTAGAAAGTAATGACAAGAAAACATGCCTACACATGTTCTATACAGATGCAGTTATTGAAAAATATTTTTGATCCAGAGTTGATTGAATCTGCAAATGTGGAACACACAGATACAATGGGTTGATTGTATTTTTTCACATTCTGCAGGTTTCCTTTTTCGTTCTGATTAATACCTTTACTGTGTAGTTTTTTTTTTTTTTAATTTGAGATCCACATAATCAAATTTGTTTTTATTTTGTGCTCATTTTAAAAAATCACTGCAGGAAAACTATCATGAAACTTTTTTCCTATTTTTCTAATGTTTTGTGGTCTTTCGTGCAGTTTATTTTAATGCATTGTGTTAGATAAGGATTCAACTTCATTGTTTTACATGTAGAAATCCAGTTTTCTCAGCATCATTTGTTAAAGAGAGTCTTTTCCTTATTATATGTTCTTGGCAATTTTGTCAAAGATCAGTTTAGCACATAAGTATGAATTTATTTGGGAATCTGTATTCTGTTCCATTGGTCTGTATGTCTAATGCTAGTAACATACTGTCTTAAATATTATAGGTTTGTAATATATTTTGTAATCATGGACTGTGTTTTGTTCTTCAGTACTTGTGAGCTTTTAATGAGATTTGGTGTCATAATACCAGGTTTTGTGCATTTTAAGGAAGTAGTGAATTAAAATATTACTTTAAGAACAAAAGTCACTTTATTATAAAAGGTTCCGCTTTGTTTATTCTCAAGTCTTTCACTTTCATTTCTGGCATGAATTTATTAAAAATAGTAAGTATTATTTCTCAATTTTTTAAATTATAAATTTTGCACCTTAGGAATTCCATATGGCAATTCAAATGTGTGAAAATCATTAAGATGGCCTGAAAGGAGAAATAAAAACTCAAACAACTTATGTAACCAGATAAAACAATTTTAAAGCTATCTTAACTAAGTGTTTTATTAATGAGAACATAGAAAAATTGGCCAAACTAACAGAATATTAGTTTCAGAAACAGATGTGGCCATATATAGCCACCTGATGTGTAGTAATAGTGATACTGAAATTCAGTGGGGAAACCAGCAGGATCTTTTAATAAATAGTACCAGAGTAATTAGATACAAATACGGCAAAACGGAATTTGACACTCACTGAATGCCATGCATATAAATTCAGTATGGATTGTAGAGTTAAATATAAGTAGAAAAATGCTACATTGATTATGATAGAGTTGGGAATTCCTTATCAACAGGTATGTACCATTAAGAAATGAAGAAACAAATCAGAGTTGGAAAAGATATGTAATATATATGTCTTGCAATAACATTCAAATTCAAACCATTATAATAAATAAGAGACAGGCAACCCACAGTGGATGGGGAGCTTCTTAAAAGAAGGTATCCAAGTGCTACCATACATAAGAAAGTGGTGGTCAGATACTATAACAGATGCATCAATATGATTAAAACCAGTTAGCAATGATCCCAGTTTCAGTAGCTAGAATGTTAATGTCAGCCATTTTAAAAACTGAAAGTGTATTAAAAGTGATCCTGCAATTTTTCTAGAGGTATAAAGAGAAGTGCATATTTTTTATTTTTCTATTTTTAAAAAAATAGAACAGATTTCGTGTGTTTCATAGATACATTTTGAAGAAGATAACTGTACTTTCCCCTCACCATCTCCTCTCTGTCTTCCCTATTCTTAATTGCCAGATGATATTTAGAAGGATGATAATAGTAACATTATTCTCAGTATTCCAAGACTGGCAACAACTTAAATATCCATTAACAGTAGAACAGATAAATAAATTATGCTATACTGAGACAGGAGAATAAACACAGTAACTACCTTATATGTGCAGAAGTGGGTGTAAATCTATAACATCCAGGAAATGAAGCCCAGCAAACGTGCATCTACTGTCAAACTTCATTTATTTAAGTACAAAAACAAGGAAAAAATAATCTGTGTTAAATGTCTCAAAGGGGTTGCTTTTATGCTGATGGTTAGTAAGTAGGATGGGACAAAGGTATCGAATTATTTTATCAGAGATATACTTGCTCCACCTCAGATAATACAGCAATGTTCAGAGTTACCAAGGTATGAAGTCAAACAAGATATCCATCATCAGATCAAGGGATGAAGAAAATGTGGAATGCTTTTCAGCAATAAAAATAGAATCCTGTCATTTGCAGCAACACGGATGCAACTGGAGGAAGTCATGTTGAGTGAAATAAGCCAGATGTAGACAAATATTACATATTCTCCCTCATATGTGGGAACTAGCACATACTCTTACATACATACACGAACTCAAACCCCTCAATCTGAACATAATAAAGACTAGAAGTGGAGAAGATAGAAGGATATTGAATAAACCAGTAGGGGAAGCTGGGTGTGTTTCATGAATTGTGATCAACACAGTAATATGAGATGCTAATAATAGGGAAAGCTGAGTGTGAGATATATGGGAACTCTTTGTACTGCTTCACAATTTTTGTTTTAGATATTTAAAATTATTTTAAATTTTTAAATGAGACAAACTTAATAAAAGATTTAGAAATAGTTCTTAGATTTTTTAAAAAAGATTGGATTTATTTCTAAACCTAATTGCTCTGTTCACATTTTTACATATTGTGAAATAAGAGATATCTAGAAAAACCTGAAAATATTAACAGTGCCTCACTTAATTGAGCTTAAATGTGAATGAATACAGAGAAAGTAAAGAAAATTAATAGTGCAGGCAGCATGGTGCTATGCTGATTTGCAAGTTTATTTGCCTGTCACTGGTAAGATACTCTGTAATGGCCCAAGTCAAGTACTAATGGTCCACTTAACAGCATGAAAGCCATCGCAATAGCAGTCATTACTGTGAGGCTTAAGGGGAACTATAAAACCATATGGTTACATGGGACATAAAACCACTTTCTGTTGTTAAAAAAACAATCATATTTAACAAAATGTATTCAGTGACATAAAGCTCCCACTTAGGTTATAACTCCTGCCATAAATTACCATTCTTTTATACTTTCTGTCCAAGATGTGGAGGTTAGCTGCTACCTGAGGATTTCTATGTGCTTGCCAAGTATTAGCCAAAAAATCTTCACTGCATTATATTTCTGTTGTGAGTAACGCTACATGTCATGTTCAGCGTGAGCATATGTAAGCATTTTGTTTCAAAATGACATGCTGCTGGTTTAATTGAGAATTTAGCTTTGATGAGGTACGTTTTCTGCATTTCAGCGATCCATGATAGTCTTACACTTTGTCCAGTGTGTGACACTTTTATGCCTTGGGGGTTTTGTGCTTCTAGATCTTTCAGGAAGTTACTGGGTACTCTTTCCATTTATTCCTTGTCATAAGTTGAAAGTTGTATAGACTTAAGCTAAATTTTGGATAGAAACATTTAACAAAGACTCCTAAGTAATTTTGTTACGATCATCATGCCACCATCAAAGAGAATGTAACATTATCCTGAAATTCTTGAAAGAAAGACAAAAAGAGAAATTGACGACTAAAGACATCCAGAAAACTTAGGGTAGAATATGGAATTGTGATTTTAGTCTGCCATTTATACATTTCTTCACTTCTCCATTGAGTAAACATTTCTTGGTAGCCCATTATACGTAAGGGTACTATATCTGCCCATATATAACAGTTCCTGCAAGTAGGAGGAGGTTGTATGATACAGGTTGGCCCAGTGTCTCCTTTCAAGCCTCCGTTCCATACTGTAATACTGTAATGTATGATTTTAGACACTGGATTTTTTTTTTTAGAATTTTGCCCTAGTACAGAGGTTCTCTATTGCTATGATCTTTCATCTGATTTCTTGCAAGCTTTACCTTACTGTTACCTTCCTTTTTGTATGTTTATATTTGCCTAGTGGGTTCCGTAAAACCCTTTGTCTTCATCTCTCTCATCTGTTGCTGCTACTCTGTGCTTTCTTTTCACTTGGTTTAATTTCCTTTGTCAACATTAACTGTGTGCACTCTTGATCCTAAATTCTGACTGCATCTCGATTGCGAACTTTTGGAGCCAATTCAAACTGCTCCTATGCTCGCTTTCATATTGCGCCATTTGTAAACCTGGCAATTAATTAAACAGAAGAACCTTGTGATTAATGTCCTACTTCTAACAAAGCATATCACTGGGATAGATACTAAATAAATGATAGCTGAATAGATGAATAAATGTTTGCTTGCAAATAGCAACTGAAATTATATTTTCAGCATTTAAAAAGTATTAGGCTTTATATGGCTAAAAAATGATTTCTATTTCCATCCTGATGTTTGTTTGTACTTTGTAATTAAAACTGTGAAAGCACAAACATAGAGTTAGGGAACTACAAATTGAGAATATGGTTTTATGTGCCAGACTTTATCAAATTCAGTTAAATAGTCAATGAGAAATTAGAATAAATGTGATTTCAGTGCAGAATATAAAAGAACAAACAGAGAAGAAAAGATTTACCATCCACAGTGAAAAGGATGAATTGTTTCTTAACTATATATATGGCTTATTTTTCTAATAATGGAAAACTAGTATATTGGGAAGAATGTAGTAAATTGAACCCTGTAGTATTTATTAATCAAAGGAATTTTTCTCATCCTACTAATAAAATTGAGAGCAGTGATAGTAACGGTGATTTGTAGTAAATATAGATATTGAGATTTAACAAAACATATCTCTACAATGTTAAAGTATGATATGTAAATTTCAGTAACTCAGAATATTTCTTGTTCAATGTTTATGGTGGATCATATATAATATATAATTATGCAGTTTATCATAAATGAATAAAATAGGCATTCAAAACATTTCATTGATCATATTTTCTACTCCACTTTTGTTGAGATTAAAAAAATTTGAAATTTAAATAGATTACATTCAGATATCTATTAGTTTCTAAACATTTGAGGTTTTTTTCTTCCCTTTTTCCCATAAAATTCTAAATATCGTGTACCATATATATCACATGTATTATCAAAAGAGAGAGCCCACAGATATTATGGCAATTCAAAAAATGCCAAGTATGATTTGATTAAAGAGTGCAGCAAATTATGCTTCTGTCTATAAGTGATTCCTCAAATTGCCAAATAATTAATAACCCCTTAATGGAAAATACAATTGATACACATTTGGAAAATCTTTCCTTTTTTTTTACATAAGTCATGCTGGATATTTTTGAGTATAAGTAATTTTTTCTTTCACTTCCTTTGTCTCCACTTCTCTCTCATCCATTTCCTCCCTTCTTCTAAATATAATTCAACAATTAGTGTTATTTTTATTTAAATAATAATGAAACTTAAGTTTATACCAGAAAAGGATACAAGTTGATTACTAAGATTAGTATATTTTGTTTTCTATTCTGGCCTGTAATGAACATGTAGCACATTTTATTATTAATATTTTGATCTTGTTTGACATTCCTCCTTTATTTTTGCTAAGCACTCTGCCTAGTTCAGGTATTACTTTTTTGATAAAGTCTTTGTCTTCTTGGGTAAAAACAGTTCTACTCTAGTCGACCATGGTAGTTACTTGTTTCATATATTTTTGCATAATCTTATTCACAAATGAATTGCAAACATTTTTGCCACAAAATGAGAATTTCCTTATCTTTATAATCCTATTTATAAGGCTGTACATATTGAATGATTAAGCTGTAGAAAGTGCATACAAAATGACCAATCTAATGGAATATGTGCATTTTACCCTTTGTTTAAATTGAGAATGCTGCCTAGGTATTTATCACATGTCAGGTTCTTTTGTTTCTGCTTGTTTAGTTTTAGAGTAATCTGGGAAAGTAAATGCTATAAATTAATTTTGTTTTATTCATTAACCAGAGAACTACTGACTGCATACAATGCAAAGATTACTATTCATGAAAATATTTCTAGCTATATAACATTCAACCTACTTAGTAATTTTTATATTTACAAGTTATAATTATTTATTCCTGTACATGCTGAAACTTAATATATTTGAAAAGTTTTGAACTTACACGAAAGGTATTTAATTTGGAGTTATCCTAAAATGTGTGTTGAAATAATATGTCCATAAAATGTTGAAAAGCAATTTTAGTGTTGCTTGAGTTTACTGACACAATATTTTATCCATGAAGGTATAACTTTAAGAAAGTATGGAAATGCATAATATGTAAAGTAGTCTTCATTCCTAAAATGAATTTTATAATAGTTGTATTAGTAGCAGAGCTGTTACCTTAATAATGCAAAAATGTTAATTCTGTCCCATGGAAGCAATTACTTGAACAACATTTTGTGAAGAAACAAAATGTAATGTCATATATCAAATATTGCAAGAATCTGTCAAAAACTGAAATTTAGGTAACAATACAGGTTTCTTTCACTAAAATAATGAAAACAATCACTTTTACAATAAAGGGAACAATATGAAGTAAGAAGTAACTATATTGTGTCAGATTTTATTTGTGGTTTATGCACTTAATAATTCTTCAAATTACTTTTTCAAGTTCAAAATGTCAATTATTTATCCTTAGGAATGTTTTTCCTTTCATATGTGGTAGTACCAAGCTACTGTGCCCTCCCTTTGAGGTGTGGCTCTGTCAGTTCCCATTCAATTGGGTGTGGAGACTAATAACTATACATTGCTTTTCACATGTTCAAATTTATATGGTGCTAATAGTATCTTAAACTTTTTAAGAGTACATATGTGTGCCTTACACTTATTATTACCATTTAATTCAGGTAAACAATTTCAAATCTCAATTTTAATGAAAAAAAATCCTTGCATTATTATGAAAGTAATCTGCGTTGCAAGTAAAATGTTTGAAACTATTGCCTCAGAATAATTTTTATTTTGTAAATGTACTATTTGATACTGTATTTAAGATATTTTTCTTGTTCATTACTTCATCATTATGTGAAAAGGGAATGATTTTCATACATTTGACTGTGATACTTCCTCACTTACGTTTTTCTACTGCTTATATTTTTTTAAACTTTTATTTAGTGAATATAAATTTCCAAAGTACAGCTTATGGATTACGGTGGCTCTCCCCTCTCCCATAACTTCCACCCACAACCCTCCCCTTTCCCGCTCTCCTCCCCTTCCATTCACATCAAGATTCATTTTCAATTCTCTATATATATAGAATATCAGTTTAGTATATATTAAGTAAAGATTTCAACAGTTTGCACCCACACAGAAACACAAAGTGAAAAATACTGTTTGAGTACTAGTTATAGCATTAAATCACAATGTACAGCACATTAAGGACAGAGATCCTACATGAGGAGTAAGTGCACAGTGACTCCTGTTGTTGACTTAACAAATTGACACTCTGGTTTATGGCATCAGTAATCCCCCTAGGCTCTTGTCATGAGTTGCCACGGCTATGAAAGCCTTTTGAGTTCACCAACTCTGATCATATTTAGACAAGGTCATAGTCAGAGTGGAAGTTCTCTCCTCCCTTCAGAGAAAGGTACCTCCTTCTTTGATGACCTGTTCTTTCCACTGGGAGATCTTTCATTTAGGGTTTTGTTTTTGTTTTTTTTTTTTTTTGCCAGAGTGTCTTGGCTTTCCATGCCTGAAATACTCTCATGGGCTTTTCAGCTGGATCCACATGCCTTAAGGGCTGATTTGAGGCCAGAGTGCTGTTTAGAACATCTGCCATTCTATGGGTCTACTGCTTATATTTTAAATTCTTACTAGAGACTTCTGGTAAGAATTTTGGAAAATAGTATGGGGTTTCCTCAAAAAACTAAATTTAGAACTACCATATGTTCCAACAGTCTTACTGGATATAAATTCTATTTGTTGGGGCGGGCACCATGGCTCACTTGGTCAATGTCAATTAAAAGTAAAATGCAAAAAGGGTGAAATAGCAGAAAATAAAGCAAAGCAAGTGTGGCATTCTCGTGCTCTCTGCTGTGCTGCTGCGCCTTCCTGCTTTGGAATGATTCGGAGGAAAGCTCTCAGGAGATGCCAGCCTCTCCGTCTTGGACTTCTCAGGCTCCAGAAACGTGAGAAAATAAGTCTGTATTCGTTATAAGTTACTCCGTCTCATCTATTCTGTTGTTGCAGCACAAAATATAGGAAGGCATCTTGTGTATTTTTCACACTTAAAATTGTTAAGTCGTGGAATGATATATTGAGAATATTGTTTTAGGAAGGAAGTCACTTTTGTTGTGGGTACAGTCAGTCTTTTGTAGGTGAGGGGATAGTTGATGGTTTGGTGTAGAAGCAGGTACATAAAGGTGTTGGACTCCCCACAGTGTCATCAGACAACCTGCTAGTAAAGCAAAACTAAATGTATTAGAATTTATGGCTGTAAGAAAAACCAGCATCGTTTTGCAGGGAATAAACAGAACCAGAATCTTTGTAAAATTTTGATATCTGGGCTCACATGGTTTAAAGTGGGCTTTTCAGAGCAGGCAGTTGATGTGGATTAGGCAGATTTAGTTATAGAGTAGTTTAGATTCCCTGGACAATGCCAGGCAGATTTTAAAGTAAGCTGTTTATCCAGGAGAGTGGACTGTTGTCTTTGAAAAATTGGTACCTACGAATTTCCTGAAGTAAACAATGAGGTTATTTCTTTGGCTTATAGTCTTGTCTTTGCCAGGCAAAGATTTCCTTGAACAAAGTGCTAAGTCATGTTGACACAGATGGTCTCAGTTCTCAGAGATAAGTTAAGAGGTTGTTGATGAATTTCAAATTATTAAGTCTGCTATCAAGATAATGGCCATGTGATGAGAATGGAAGAACCATCATATGAGGAACCATTAAGATGTGCATAGAGTAAAAATTATCTGTCTTCAAGGCCATATGTGGTTTATTTTTGTAGACCTTTTGACTTTGGTATTTGCTATTTAACAGTTTTGCATTGATCTTACAGATGGAAAGCTCACTAGAAGTTACCCAATCCTGTGATTTTACAACATCCAGGTTAAATGAATTTTTGAGCCTTTTCTTGAAGAATTTGGATATGAGGGACTTGCCTTCTCATATTAAGCCAGTTTTAGCTTTAGAACCTTTGTGTGTTGGGAAGATATTTATTACAATGAGCTGAAAACTAGTTTGTTTTTATAAATGCTTTGTAGTATTGTCTCCCCTCTTTCTGGACCTCACAGAACAAATGCCTTCTAAGTTCCTAGGATAAGCCAAACAAGGATTTGAGGTGGTTTGTGATTATATTCTTTATTGTAAACACCTCATTTCAAGTTCCTATGGGTATTTTTACAGCACACAGATGTTAACACCTCACAATCATGGTTACTGTTCTCTTGTCCCAGCCCAGAGTAAGGAGGAGTCAAAAATTCTCTTTTCCTTTTGGGAACCAGACTTATTTATTTAAATTTTTTTTAAAAAGTTAAAACAAATGAGAAACAAAATGAACTTTCTTTTGCTTTTCTGGTAAATACCTCACATGTACAGTGGTTAAGCAATGCTGGGCATAGTTGACGATAATAGTAACAGAGTTCCAGAGAAATGAGTTCAAGCTGTTATGTGCATGATGTTGGGAAGAATGCTGGTCTCATTTACTAATTTAGAAAACGGTTCACTTCTTAGCTATGCTGTCTAAAAGCAAATGGTGCAAGAATGTATAGTGAATTTGCAGGAGTAAAGAATCACTTTTCTGCAAATTAAAGGAGAAAACTAGTTTTATTCTTGATTTAACACCCCATCTCAAAGAGTTGGGGGTTTCAAAAAAGAAATTATAAAATATTATCTGCAGAAGCCCAAATGGATATAAAACATTTGGATTTTTCTTATTTACTTAGCCGATCCTTGTCTTTTATTAATTAACTTTTAGATGGAGGGATACACCACCTTTGATGCTTTTCTGTCTTTGAAACAGAACAGCTGAAAGAGTATTGTGCTGTTTAATTTAGACTGTAGTATGGGGAGGAGATGTTGAGATTCTTACATGTTGATTACCCAAATGATTACAAAACCTCATTTAGTTTGATGATTTGATGTTATTGCTTTCTAAGCTCTATGAATTCAGGATGCTATGCAAGAAGTAGAAAGAGACATAGGTATAGCCACGAACGTCAGGAAACGAGCCTCATTATTTATAGATTATAATATTAGGTCAATAGAAGTAAAGCAAATAATACATACATTTAAGTAATACTACTTAAAATAGGAGTTCTTCAATTTTAGTTTGCCTTGGGTTGCTGTTGCGCTATTGAATTTGGAGTCTTGGTGTTGTTCTTAAATATATACGTTTTATATTTATTAGCAGTGCTGAAAATAAACATTGGAAAAATCCATCAGTTCTGTGTCTGCCTCTACATCACTCCTTTTTCTCCAGCCCTCTCTCCCTCTCTTTCACTTCCTTCCTTTCTTTCTCCCTCCCCACCCCCCAACAGTTATCATGTTTAAGAACATAGAACAAGTAGTTATTTTTCTAGGTGATTTAATTTTTGTTAGCATGAAATTTTGAAATTGATTTGAATCTTTAAATGAAGAAGAAATCAAGGGAGTTAAATAACTCACCAAGTCCCATATCAAATAAGAAGGCATCCAAATCCAGCTCTCCTTAGTTTACAGTTCTATGTTCTTTTACCACCTACTGCCTTTCCCCTTTTTACAAAGGGAAAAACAAAAGTCCTTATGGTCTGAATCTCTTTTTATGCAGTTTCCTAATTTTTTTCCATGTGGAATCTCATATTTTTTTGGCTTTAATTTCATTCATGTATTATTTACGTATTTTATGTCCATGCCCCATCTCTTCAAAGATAATTTAAAATATCCTAGGTCCATGATTCCCTTCTCAGTGCTTCTTAGTGGTAAGATTTAGATCCACAGTCACCAAAAAAAAAAAAAAAAATGCATACACATTGTTTTTCTGAAAGCAATACAGTATTCCAACAATATTCTTTTAACCTCTTTTAATGGGTGGAGTTATAAACTTAAGTATTAAAGAAGGCTGCTTAAATTATTGCAAATCTGTAATCCGTTATATTTTATAAAGATGTTTGTAGAAACTGAAATGGATACCATAGTCCATTAAATTAATTGGTCACCTAACAATAATGTACCTAAACTTTGAATGCAGTGTTTTCTTTTGTGTAACCAGTGTGTTTGTAATATGATAGAGCTACCAAACTACCTTTAAAAATGACTCCTGCTAAAGTGTTCACAGCTTGCTTGGATGAAAGTTTCTCAGATGACTTAATTCTGGTTATCCTTGATGCTAGATTAGAAAAAAACAAACAAGGTTTTATATCTCTTTGATCCGTAGTACTGCTTCTTTCCGGTGGTGATGGCAGGTGAATCATGTTCAGCCAGTCATGTTTTTAATTATCACAGAAATAGCTTCTCTTTTTGCTGTCATTGCCTCCCTCATGTTCTAGGTCTTATTTATATGCAGGAAAAGCTATATCCCCTTTCCTGCTTGTAAATGTGAAATCCCTGTGCTGTGACACAACAAAGATCTTAATCAAGGCATTTTTTTTTTACTGATAGTTTTCTTATATGCTGTTAAGTTTTGATTTTTGTACTTTTTAAAGATATTCCCATATATGGATAAGCATTTATGGAGAATAATGCTTGCTATGTGTGCATTACCAGAATGCCTGGATTCAGAGCAGAGGTTATTAAATTTACTATCCAAGAGTCATCAGTTTAGTGACTAAAAGGAACATGGAATGGCTCCCGGAAAGCAGTTCACGTTGTATTTCTTGATCTGGTGCTGGTTACATAGGTGTATTCATTTCATGGAAGTTAAGTAACTACATCAACACATTTATGATTTGTACATTTTCTGCCTGTATATCATGTTGTTGCAGAAACCGCACTCCAATAAATAAAAAACAGTAAGTAAAATAATAAGGGTGTTTTGCTTACAAGAGTGCATTTCTGGGTTCCATTTTCTGGAATGTTCAAGTTTGTGCAACCTCCAGAAGATAACTCAAGAAATGAGAGCTGGGAGGCTCAAAAGTAATCCCCTATATTGTAGCTAGGTTTTTTTTCTTACCATCTCATTTCCGAACTGAAAGGAAATCATAAGCAAGAAACTAAACTAACTTTCTGAATATTATGCATATATATAGAGAGTGAGTTGTAATTTGCTAAAGGAAAATATTGCAATGGCAAATGGATGATATATTAATCCAATTATATAGGATAAATTATAATTGTTTAGGCTTTGATTTTTAAATCTTTTTCTTCCATGTGGAAAATACATTGTGTTGATTTGCAGTTTCTTTACATGATTTCATGTATTTTTTCATTTCTTAAGATTGGGTATACATTTTTATGTCACTTATATACATTTTAAGAAGTGCCATCTATTACAGTATTGAAGATAATCATGTAATAAATTAGCTGATGAATAAGGTTATAGGATTTCAAGGGACTTTTAAAGGTTATGTAATTCATTCTTCTGTCTTTTTGTCCTTTTTTCCTCTTTTTTAAGTTCCTTTTCTCAGAGTGGTCCTGTTGATTATTTTAGCACATTGGCTTCACATGATCACTTTTTCTCTTTAAATTCTGTCACTTCCCAATCCATTCCACTTTAACTGCTCATTTGGGAGCTCCTTCAAACCTCACAAAAACTTTTAATGATTGTGGAACCAAGATCTCCAACTTGAAAATCACATGATCGCGTCAACTTCAGCTTCTTCTGTTCTAGTATCCCCGTTTATCCTGATCCTCAGTCTCCTATCCGTTTTCTGAGATCTCTTACTAATCTGTCACTCTCCTAAGGAATTTACGTGATCTCTAAAGGACACTGAGGTTTCTTACTCTGCAAATTCCAGCCCCTTCCTGTTAAACTGTACCTTCCTTGTCAATCCCCAGTATTCTTAGGCTCTCCTGTCTACATTATTGCTACCTACAGAATATTGTAGAAAGGCAGGAAATTAGATTTTGGTTTAATCTACTGCACCGTGTTTGTTCCTAAACTTTGTCACTAGTGCACATCCTTCCTGGTTTTAGTACTTCACACTGAAGATTGCTTTTGGTAATCTTATTTCCTAGGTGAGCTACTAAAGAATGTCTAAGCTTTTGAGTTCCTTCTTTTTCCTGTTCAGCCTTCAGTGCGCTTCAGTCTGGCTCCTAGCAATGAAAATCAGTTACTAAAGTCACTAGGTATTTCTGTGTTAGCTAATCAAATGGACATTTTCTAGACATTGTAAAAATTTGATTCGTCCACAGCATTTCCAAGCAATTCTTAATTTTCCTAGAATATTTTGAAATACTTGATGGCAGTGGTAGATACCTTTTGCTTTTCTTTTCAAAACTGGTCGATTCCCACATACTCTGCAAATATTTGTGAAAATTATAAACATCTAATAATAAAATGAAAAATCTACCCTTTGAATATTCTCCTCCCAATTTATCAAATTCATTCCGTAAGTAATGATGGTTTATTATGTATCCTTCCAATCTCTTTTGCATATTATTTCACACATAAAATTACTTCTACATTTTAAAAGGAAAGCCTAAGCATTTTCGGCAGCCTCTTCTCCTGAAGTGTGGACCGCCACTTCTCCCTGTGTCTTCACATGGTCTTCTCTGTGCATGTCTATGCCCTTGTCTCCTTTTATAGAAAGATAACAGTCCTAATGGATGGGGACCCATCCTAAAATCCCTATTCATTTCCTCTTTATGTCAATAAAGAGTAAATACTTTATGTAAATACTTTAGTAAATACTTTATGTAAATAAAGTAGTCACATTTAGAGCTATTGGGGGCTCGGATTTCAACGTAAGAATTTTGAGAGACATAGTTCAGCTCTTGGCAGATTGTTAATGTTTAATTGAATTAATATTCTATTAAAACATTTGCTTAAGATTTTTCTCACCAAAATAATTGATCTCCTTTCAGGCACTTGGTCTCTGAAAAATACTTAATGGCTTACAAATTGTATGCTAATGTATTACTGATTAAATTGTCTGTTGGTGAAATTGCTGTTTGAAGGAAACAGCTTTATCCTTGAAGCTATAGCAGTCACTCACTATTAAGAACGTCTCAGTAACTTCTACCTAGCCTACTCAACAGGAGTTAACCAATAGGTGGTATAGGCATTTTGAAGATAGTGTGTATAAATTTTATTGCACGACTTAAACCATCACTCACATTCTGAGTGATATTATTACTAAAAATTTGCCATTATTGGGAATATGAGGACAAAATTGTTTTTATAATCCTTTACATTACATATTTGTTAATTATTTTGATGACCTACCTATAAAACCAATTTTACAAATTATAGCAATATTTAAAATTATTTTGCTGAGATTTTCATTTTTGAACCCACTGGTTTTTGAAATTATTACATCATAATCTAAAGTTAGAAGAAAGAAATACATAGCTTCTCATATCTTCTTTCCAGCCATGAAACATTTTAATTAACTCAGATTTCTACAATATAATACAAACACTACATTTTCTGTAGTAGTTATAGTTGGTAAATTATAATGCTCATCGAAGAGAGACTTCGGAGTTGTTGGCAGCATGGTTCTGAAGTAATTATACAATGAAGAGTTGTGAACTACCTCCAAGCATCTGTTACTAATCCAAAGCAGATATTTCAATGTTGAATAAATAATTCCAAGGTTAAACTTCTTTCTTAGCATGAGTGATAAGAAGTTTCTTATTTTCTACTTGCTAGATTAAGGTGTCTGTCTTTTTTTTTTTATCAGATTTATTAACAGTTGAGAAATTGAGAAATTGAATGTTCAAAAGAATATGTGCATTAGCTAAACCTAAAGAATATCTAAACTTAAAGTGACATACTTAATACATTTCAATAGATAATAGTTTTAGATTCTTAAATGCTCAACACTAAATTTTGTTTACTAGTATTGATGATTCCTTCAGTAGAATTTCTTGCTCTCCCTACCTATGTATAATTTGTTTTAAACTTCATTCTTTTAAATAGAATATAATAAAATGATAAGGGTAAGAGATTTTGTATTATGCAACTCTACAGTTGAATGTGAAAAGCCTTTGACAAATTACAACTGAGCAAGTAACCTAACCAAGTGTAATTTGTTTACTTACCTATAAAGTGGAAGAATATATATATATCACAAATTTTTCCTTTTTTCTATTTTTATAGTTAAATAGTATTTATATATGTAAATAGATATTTTAAAAAGATTTATTTAAAAGAATTACAGAGAAAGGTAGAGACAAAAAAGAGAGAGAGCTCTTCCATTCTCTGGTTTTCTCCCCAAATGGCTGCAATGGCCAGAGCTGAGCTAATCCCAAGCCAAGAGCTAGGAGCTTCTTCTGGGTCTCCCAAGTGGTTGCAGGGGCCCAAGACTTTGGCCATCCTCTGCTGCTTTCCCAAGCACATTAGCAGAGAGCTGAATTGGAAGTGGAGTAGTCAGGACTTTAACCAGAGCCCATATGACATGCTAGCACTGCAGGCCATTGCTTTAACCTGATACACTACAACACCAGCCCCTTATTTATGTTCTCTTTGTGTATACATATGTGTTTACGTATGTGTACACACATATACATATTTCACCTGATACTAAAATAAGAATAATAATTATTTTGCAGGTTTCCAGCAGTATCCCCATTTTAGAAAATAAATATTACCTAATTATAAATGGAAAACTTAAAGAAATTTTTGTTGATATGAAATGGTTTTTATTTGTTTCGTTTATTTTTATAAAACTACTTATTTGAAAATATACCTCTTTTAATGATGGAACACACTTGAAATCTCTGGAGAAATATGCATTTTAATTATAATATATGGTAACCACAAAATAACAATAATTATTAAGAAAATTTTTTGGCAAAAATCTGCTAATGAAAAGAAAGTCACCATTTAATGACCCCAGTATACATCTCAGAGGAATAAACTTTTAGAAAACATTCACCACAAAATTACATAGATTATCACCTTTTTCTGCCTTAAGATTTAGATAATGTTGTGCTTGTATTGATTCTGCCATTTGGAAGAATTTTGCTTCTATACTAGATTTTTGGAGGAAGTTAAAAAAATATGGAGTTATAATAGATATTCTGAATTATAAGAAAAATTCCTGAATTACTGTCAATATACAGACTTTTCAATCACCTTTTTTAATTTTGCTTTTGGATACAAATGTATTTTACTTTTAAATTGTTTATAGGACCTTGAAGTAAGTATTTGAAACTTGTTTTCATTAAAATAATATTTCCGCCTCACTCTGTAAGCAATACATCATTTTTCCAGAAACAGGAAGGGTTTTGGACTTAGACTAAAATATTATAAATCCATATATGGTTAAGATGCAGACTAAATATTATATCCAGTGAACAATAAAATTGCTTAAGACCAATACATATTATCTTGAGGAAAAGTTGTCAGGGAAAACTTTATTGAATTAGGTGAAGTTTGAGTTGACCTTGAAATCAAGGTTCATTTTGGTTAGGCAATAATATTGAGTAAAGATCATACCTGTGTTAGGAGTCCAAAAAAATGATACAATCTTAACCTGTGTAGGGGCCAAACTAAAAATAATATGTTTGGGAGACACAAGTTTTGTGTTTGTTTGTTTAACTAAATTATATCATTTTCTTGATAGCAGTAGCATGAGAAACACTTGTACTTAATCTGGAATTTCAGTCATGTCTACCTTCAGACCCCTGCCTGATAAGATCAGATAAAGGATTTTGTTTTCCATCCTCTGTTGGTGTCCTTGTACTCTACCTGTTGGAAATCCTCTGCTAATAACCTTTTCTTATCTCAATTTACATTCAACTACTCTATAATTAACCATTCCTGGAGTCTTTCTTTGCATTCCTACCTATGGAAATTTCAGTTTCTTTGTTTTTCTTGGACTCATTTGAACACATTGCTAAATTTATGGCCGAAGTTATAGTCTTTCCTAACCACCATGTAATTTAGTAGCTACATTTATCACTATGTGACCATTTTACTGCTATAGCATCCCTCAGGAAGAAAGATATTATTATTATCCCCACTTACAAAGGAGTCAACTTAGCCACAGAATTCAAAAATCGGTCTACTAAATCCTAGAATGTTTTAATGTTCACATTAAAATATGATGAGGATTCTGTTTTGACTTACTTGATTAGATATATCTTTATACCTATATATTTGAGCAAAGATGCCATGTTATTTATTGTTTACTTTTCTCACTTTATGAAGGCATATGTTGATCAATTGGTTAATTCAGAAGTATTTGACTTAGATTGCCAATGGCTTTGAATGGTGTCTGAGCAGTTTTACATTTTCAAAGGTTTGTGAAATGACTGAAAGCAGTGATTTTGGAAGATTTGGCTGGAAGTGAAAGATTGGACAATAAAGTTCAGAAAACCCACGATCCAAGCATGATACAGTAGTCATTTGGACAAAATCACTTACGTCAAAATAGCAGGACAGCAGTAGATACAGAATAGGAGGTACTGCCTGGCTTTGATTGATTGTAGGCAGATACATCAAAGTCGAAGCTCAGGTCATTAGAAGAAAGGTTGCGTTATTGACGGAAGCATGAGGTCTGGCAAAGATAAATTAGTTTGTGTAAAGAGTATTGGCATTTATTCACAAAGCTTCATTTTAGTTTGTTAGGAAAGTATGTGGAGTTTTAAAGTAGAAATATCTAAGATGCACTAACTCCTTAAAATGTGAATGTAGACCTGGCTGGGAAGGTGTCTGTCATGTGGCAGAGCTGCTGAGTTTTAAGGGTGTGTATATTCCAAAGTAAAAAAAAGTTAAAAGACACAATAACTTATTTTAAAATCATATGTTCCCAATTGTTCTATATTCATATTACTAGATATTCTGCAAGATGTCTTCTGTTTACTATAAATTTGGACTTTAAGTATTTACTAATCATTATATTATAGTTATTGTCTCCTTTTGCATAAAAATATGTAGGAAACAAGAATATATTTCTTTCAAATATGGGAGAGTTGTTCAAAAGTTTCACGCAAAATGCATATTAAGAAAAAAGTAGCCAGCGCCGTGGCTCAATAGGTTAATCCTCCACCTGCGGCACTGGCACACTGGGTTCTAGTCCCGGTCAGGGCACCGGATTCTGTCCCGGTTGCTCCTCTACCAGGCTAGCTCTCTGCTGTGGCCCAGGAGTGCAGTGGAGGATGGCCCAAGTGCTTGGGCCATGCACCCCATGGAAGACCAGGAGAAGCACCTGGCTCCTGGCTTTGGATCAGTGCGGTGCGCCAGCGGCAGCGGCCATTGGTGGGTGAACCAACAGAAAAGGAAGACCTTTCTCTCTCTGTCTCTCTCTCTCACTGTCCACTCTGCCTGTCAAAAAAAAATTATACATAGATTTCAAATATTTATGAACCAAAAGTTTTCTTTAATTACACTTTACATGAACATTTTGAAGTATCCTCATAATGTCTTCTTTCAAAGTATATACAAGATAACTCACTTTTTTCACCTACTATCAACCTGCTTGTTTACTCTAGTAACTTTGGGAACTTCTGTTTTTCTGTCCTGGCTGCATTATAGTCTTTTCTTTTAAAAAAAAGAAAACTTAAAACTACATTTATTGTTTTCAAGGTAACATTTTAGCTTATATTATAGTCAAAGGCTTAACAGCTCTACCAAATAAAAAGTTCAAAAATAGCTATTCTGAATATAAATCATGGCAATGTTTCCCTCAGTACCCTCCTATTATGGTTTCGCACGTGATTCGGAATAAAATGTAAGACTTCACCAACACATTGATCCCTTAACTGTTCCTTGAACATATTTTTACTCAGGCTTTTGAACTGGCAATTATTCAGTCTGCCTTGTATAAACTTTTCTTCATATAAGTGTTACTATCTAGCATACTATGTTCAAGTTTCTTCTCAAATTCCAAAGACTCTCTGTGTTTATATTGACCCTGACCCCACTTCCCCATTTAAATTGCTACCAGGGCCCACTCTCTTCCCTTATTATTTTTTTTATAATACTAGATTTTCTTCCACCGGAAACTTTTCATTTAAGGAATACAAAGTTCATGCATTTCATAAATACAACTTTAGGAACATAGTCGTCCCACTGTACTCACCCTCCTACCCACTTTCACACCCCACTTCTTCTTCACATTGTTATCTTTTTACTAAGATCTATTTTAAATTAGCTTTATAATACATACAATTAACTCTGTGCTAAATAAGGAGTTCAACATATAATATGAAAAAAATGTTGCTCAACAGTGGAGATAAGGGCTGTTCAAAGTCATTGCATTTCAAAGTGTCAATTTATTTCTACAGATTACCTTTTAGGTGCTCAATTAGTTATCACAGATCAGAGAGAACATATGGTATTTGTCCTTTTAGTACTGGCTTATTTCACTAAGTATGTTTTCCAGTTTCATCCATTTTGCAAATGACAGGGTTTCATTTTTCACTTTTCCTTGTAGAATTCCAAGGTGCACATATCCCCATAGTTTCTTCTCTAGTCTTCAGTAGATGGCATTTGGATTGATTCCATAAATTAGCTATTGTGAATTGAGCTGCAGCAAATATGGGAGTAGAAGTAAATCTTTCATATGCTGATTTAATTTCCCTTGGTAAATTCCCAGGAATGGAATGTTTGGATCATATATACAGACCCATATATTGGGTCTATATACAGACCTATATACAGACCCATATGTTGGGTTGTTTTATAGTATCCAATAAGTCTCCAACACTGGTTTTTAGTTTTCTAATTTCTTCTTTTATTGGTCTGACTGTAAAATTTTGAGAGATTAGTCTCGTACCTCAGATACTCTTTCTTCTGCCTCATGAGTCTATTGTTAAGGCTTTTCACATTTCTATTTGTTCTGCTGAATACATCAGTTCCAATATTTCATTTTGATTTCTTGAAGATCTTAATTTCTTGGGAGAAATTTTCTTTGATTTCATGTACGGATTTCATTAGTCCGTGGATTAGCTTCTTATTACTTCTAAATAATCCCACTGTGTTTTATTTAATTCCACTTCTGTGATATCTTCACATTCTAGTATTGAAGTGTATTCTTTTGGGGGAGTCATGTTATCTTCCTTATTCTTGTTTCTTGAATTGCTGCGTTTATTATTAGGCATTTGTGGAGATACTTGTTGTTCCACCATCTTGAAAACCTCTCCACAATTTCACCTTATTTTGTTTAAGATTTATTTATTTGGGTTACCCAGAAAGAAGGAGAAAGATAAAAAAGCTGGAAGGGGAGAGAGAGAGGGAGGGAAGGAGAGAGAGAGAGAGGGAAAGAGGGAGGGAGGGAGAGAGAGAGGGAGGGAGGGAGAGAGAGAGGGAGGGAGGGAGAGAGAGAGGAAAGGAAAGAGAAAGGGAGGAAAGGAGAGAGAGAGAGGAGGAGGAAAGGAGGGAGAGAGAAAGAGGGAGGGAGGGAGGAAAGGAGAGAGAGAGGAGGAGGAAAGGAGGGAGAGAGAGGGAGGGAGGGAGGAAAGGGAAGAGAGAGAGGGAGGGAGGGAGTCAAGGGGGGAGAGAGAGGGAGGGAGGAAAGGGAAGAGAGAGAGGGAGGGAGGGAGGGAAGGAGCAAAGGAGAGAGAGAGAGAAAGAAAGAGAGAGAGAGAGGGAAAGAGAGAAAGAGAGTGAAAGAGAGAACGAGAAAGAGAGAGAGAGAGAAGGAAAGAAAGAAAGAATTTCTTCCATCCTTTGGCCATGACAGCTGGGGCTGTGCCAGGCCCAAGTCAGGAGCCAGGAACTTCCTTGGGGGCTCCCATGTTGGGGGCAGGGTCCCAAACACGTGGGCCAACCTCTGCTCTCCAAGCAATTAATGGGAAGCTGGATTGGAAGTTGGGCAGCAGTGACAGGAACCGGCGCCCATATGTGGAGCCAGAGTTGCAGGCATCCACCCTACCTGCTGTGTCACTACGGTGGCCTCTCCACACTCCTGATCTTCTGCTTTGCTCCACTTTTTCTTTTCATACAACGCTTTGAAATACCATAAATACAGCAGATTTTATATGATATACATACACATATGCATATATATATATGTTGGTTTTGTTTATTTTGCCATGCTTGAAAAATGTAGATTAGACCCAATAGGCCATAGGTATTTGCCTTGTTCACTATTTTATTTCAAATGCCAAGGAATTTGCCTGTCACACATTAGACACTCGGTAAATATTTTTGGAGTAAATAAATAGAACAGCAATAGCTAATGCTCATTGAAGACTTGTTAATGTAATTTTCTAAAAACATGAAAGTATTATAACAACTCTAAATGATTCTCTTAAATCCCTGCCTTACAGGTGAGGAAAGTGAACATTAAATTAAATAAGGTGCCCAATTCCACACAGCTAGCATTAAAACTCAGTAGCCTGATTTGGCACAAGAGCTCCTAATCATTAAGATCTAGGACTTTTGTTGAAGCTGATGGTTGTGTTCAGCTTCATAAAGTTTTACTGTATTAGAAGCACAAGTTGTTATGATCCTGTTATATATGTTATTTGCTAGATGATTTTTCTTATATCTGAATTCACATTAATACTGCACTGATTCAAAATAAAGATAAATGTTAATTTGTAGCCTTCAAGTAGCAAGTTTAAAGAAATAGAAAATTAGACCTAGGAACTCAATTGCCAGATTAGCAGGCTCAGTTGGTTTTATTCCAGTCAGAAGGCCAAAGAAGCTGTAGTGCTGTCAACCATATTATATGTGTCTAATATCTGAATCGTTATCAGTGTCATTTTCATTTCTTAGACAGGTTTCATTTGTCACACTGCTATCCTATATTTCACATTAAATGTCAAGATAAAGTCTGTAGTGTCCCAAGATTTAGAGGCACTGACTCCCCTGACTTGCTCATCAGAATGCAGTGGTCCTGGAAATACGATGAAAATGGATGAGACTGGGTTTCTGAAGCAGTTGACATTAGTTGAACTTTAGGGGAAGTGACCAAAAATGAGAAGTTTCTAAAGTGCACTAATGCTATCTAAAGTACTGAAAAAGAAGAATTGCCGTAGCAGTCAGGTGATATAGTGGTTCTCAAACAGTAAATATTTTGCTCAAATTATGATCAGCTAGGGAATGACAATAATAATTACAATCCAAATACTGATCAAAGGACCACATAATAGATACTCTTGAAGGTTCACTGTTAAAGAATAATTGCCTGTCCACTCACGGTGCATGTCTCCCAGTGGATATACTTACGGATAAAATTATCAAGGCTCTATCTTGTGACTGTTCAGAGCTTTATATGAAAAAGACTGTGCTTAAAAAAAAAAACAGTAATTCTTATTTGTTATTTAAGCACATTTTATGTACTTTGCTGGATAATAGCATCTTTTTATCTTTTAGGTGCCCCATAAATACAGAAAAGGATCTGTATTAGGAACATGGATTATAGGTATTAATTATCTTTGCTGGGAGGAAGCATCAAGTGTACTGGCAAAGCTAGATTAGATCTCCCTAATGCAGTTTTTAGACTAATAGCAAATGCAAAATGTTTGCTGCTATGAAAAGAATAACTTTATTTTAAACTTGGAATGATGTAAATTTTAAACTTCATTAGTTTTCTGTCCCTGCATTTATATTTACAATTATGAATATAATAATGATATGAAAATTTTACTCTTCCATGTTAGTTACTTTTTTCCCCAGGATAAAAAGAGTGCATAAAAGCAAACTTTTGATTCTATTATACTTTTCATATATACCTGATATGAAAGAGATACAAAAGCATTTGCATTAGATTTTTCTATTCATTCTCACTAACTTAACAACTATACAGATAGATTTTAAAGAATAATGAAGCATATAACAATGTTTCATTTTGAAATTTTTATCACATGAGTTATGAAAGAAGATTCTATGAAAGTAATTATCCTGTGCATTTCATGTTTTCTTTTGTTGCTGAATAAAGTGAAATCTGTAAGTCTAGAAATGTGTTGTTTTCACTGAAACACTAATTACTTAAATTACTTGGAAGGTAAGTCATAGGACAGCCTTTTGTTTTACACGTGAAGGAAGCTTTGTCTTATTATGTTGTCATATTTTTGTTCTCAACCTTTATTTTAGGGAGAGTAGAATAAAAGTTGTTCTGATTGGTTCCATTATCAGTTTTGTGGAAAAACTAAGAACTGCCTCCCCAAACACAGTGTATTCCCAGTAGCCATCCCGCTGGTGTCTGGGGCTTGCTGTTGTTTCACATTACTTTAGCAGTATTGCAGTAGTGCACTCTGTGTTCTTTTTTGGGAGACTTTTCATGGAGGGACAGTTGCAATGAGCCATTTGAACATATTCTTCTCAGAATTGCCTTAGTATTGATTGGGATTTTTTTGTTATTCTGTTCCTTTATCTTTTTTTCCATCCTTCTTTTATCTCTTAAAAGTTAATAAACTGCAAATCTTAGTGATACTATAATTCAGAAAAGATAGTTCTCCACTTTAATTTCAGTACCAACAACTTCTGTGGAGAAGAATCTGAATAAAGTCCAAGTAACCCTTTCCCATCTTGGAGCCACCAACTCTGTGGACCTTGCTCAAGTCCCTGATCAGGACGTGTCATCTTCCTCCCTCTACGCTGATTTGGTTCTTCCATTTCCAGTATCTGAATTTCTGTCTGTCTGCCTGTAATTTTTTTTTAACTTTTATTTAATATAAATTTTCAAAGGACAGCTTATGGATTACAATGGCTTCCCCCCACCATAACTTCCCTCCCACCTGCAGCCATCCCATCTCCCGCTCCCTCTCCCATCCCATTCACATCAAGATTCATTTTCAATTATCTTTATATACAGAAGATCAATTTAGTATATATTAAGTAAAGATTTCAACAGTTCGCACCCACACAGAAACACAAAGTGTAAAGTACTGTTTGATTACTAGTTATAGCATTGATTCACATAGTACAACACATTAAGGACAGAGATCCTACATGGGGAGTAAGTGCACAGTGACTCCTCTTGTTGACTTAACAATTGACACTCTTGTTTATGGTGTCAGTAATCACATTAGGCTCTTGTCATGAGTTGCCAAGGCTATGGAAGCCTTTTGAGTTCACCAACTCCGATCTTATTTAGACAAGGCCATAGTCAAAGTGGAAGTTCTCTCCTCCCTTCAAAGAAAGGTACCTCCTTCTCTGATGGCCCATTCTTTCCACTGGGATCTCACAGAGATCTTTCATTTAGGTCTTTTCTTTTCCTTTTTTTTTTTTTTTTTTTTTTTTTTTTTTTTGCCAGAGTGTCTTGACTTTCCATTACTATAATACTCTCATGGGCTTTTTAGCCAGATCCGAATGCCTTAAGGGCTGATTCCAAGGCTAGATGCTGTTTAGGACATCTGCTATTCTATGAGTCTGCTGTGTATCCCACTTCCCATGTTGGATCATTCTCTCCTTTTTTTAATTCTATCAGTTAGTATTAGCAGTCAGTAGACTTGTTTATGTGATCCCTTTCACTCTTAATCCTATCATGATCAATTATGAACTGAAACTGATCACTTGGACTAGTGAGATGGCATTGGTACATTCCACCTTGATGGGATTGAATTGGAATCCCCAGGCATGTTTCTAACTACTGTTTGGGGCAAGTCCAACTGAGCATGTGCCAAACTGTACATCTCTCCCTCTCTTATTCCCACTCTTAAATTTAACAGGGATCATTTTTCAGTTAACTTTAAACACCTAAGAATAATTGTGTGTTAATTAAAGAGTTCAACCAATAGTATTAAGTGGAACAAAAAAAAATACTAAAAGGGATAAAGTATTAAGTTGTTCCACGGCAGTCAGGACAAGGGCTGATCAAGTCACTGTGTCTCCTAGTGTCCGTTTCACTTCAACAGGTTTCTTTTTTGGTGCTTGGTTAGTTGTCACCGATCAGGGAGAACATGCTATTTGTCTCTTTAGGACTGGCTTATTTCACTCAGCAGATCAATCAGTGTAATACACCACATTAACAAACTGCAGAAAAACCATATGATTATCTCAATAGATGCAGAGAAGGCTTTTGATAAAGTGCAACACCCTTTCATGATGAAAACTCTAAGAAAATTGGGTATAGAAGGAACATTCCTCACTACAATCAAAGCAATTTATGAAAAACCCACGGCCAACATCCTATTGAATGGGGAAAAGCTGGAAGTCTTTCCACTGAGATCTGGTACCAGACAGGGATGCCCACTCTCACCACTGCTATTCAATATAGTTCTGGAGGTTCTAGCCAGAGCTATTAGGCAAGAAAAAGAAATTAAAGGGACACAAATTGGGAGGGAAGAACTCAAACTATCCCTCTTTGCAGATGATATGATTCTTTATTTAGGGGATCCAAAGAACTCTACTAAGAGACTATTGGAACTCATAGAAGAGTTTGGCAAAGTAGCAGGATATAAAATCAATGCACAAAAATCAACAGCCTTTGTATACACAGACAATGCCACGGCTGAGGAAGAACTGCTAAGATCAATCCCATTCACAATAGCTACAAAAACAATCAAATACCTTGGAATAAACTTAATCAAGGACATTAAAGATCTCTACGATGAGAATTGCAAAATCTAAAATAAATAGAAGAGGTTACCAAAAAATGGAAAAATCTTCCATGCTCATGGATTAGTAGAATCACTATCATCAAAATGTCCATTCTCCCAAAAGCAACTTACAGATTCAATGCAATACCAATCAGAATACCAAAGACATTCTTCTCAGATCTGGCAAAAATGATGCTGAACTTCATATGGAGGCACAGGTTAAAATAATGTAGTTTCTTCTGCTGTTTGGCTCAGTTTTCTGCCAACACTCTATATTATTGGCTTATATCCATAGAATATTACAGTTCTACAGTTGAATAATCTTTTCTTGTTTTAAAAATATTTTAAAATAGGAATATTTTTGTAATATTCCTTATTATTTAGAAAAACAATCCCTTTATTATTTAAAAGAATAGAAAAAGTTCTTACTAGCAGGATTTCTTTCTTTGCATATACATTTTCCCCAAAGGCTTTTATGGATTTCACTCTGCCCCTTTAAGTACAGCCTCCTGCAAAATATAGCTATGGCTGCAGCTCACAGCTGTAAAACTTTCTTGTCCTACTGAAGAACTATTGTCTGGGAATCTCCATATATAGAATCTGAGATTTTTCTTTCTTAAATCAAGTACCTCAGGTCAGTCCCATGTACTGAATTTTTGAGAATTCTTTTGTGAACCACTGATTTATAGGTTGAACAATCAATGTTGTTAATTTCAAATAGACTTCAGGGAGGTCTGTGGAGTTAGGACTGAACCAGGTAAATATTTCACACTCCACAAAAGACCATGCAGGAAGGTTTAGTTAGAATTGGGATAAGATATATCCCTAAAATTTCAGGTAACAGGAGAGTGCTAATTTACTGCTAGCAACTGACAGTGATAAATACTTTGGCAAGTAATCAAGGCTTGTCACTATTTTTATGAAGCACCATTGTATTTCATATTACAATTGTGATTTTTTTTTAGTTTAAGACAAATATTTAATGAAATGCTTACAAACTTCAAGCACAATATACATGCAGCCTCTAGGGAAATGAAATAGCAGTGTCCTCTGTCACAATGGATTTATGTCTATTCTTTCGGGCAAATACAGAAGGGCTGGGCCTAGCATTTTATGATCTTACATCTGCCATTTGGTGTAGCAGCCTAGGAAGAGCTAAAGCTGCCTTAGCGAGGTTGTGTAGTTTGATACATACAAATTAATTATCAAGAAATAGATGAATCTCTTATTAGAATGCCAGAATGAGATTTCAGCTCGTTTTGTGTAGTTTCAGTGGTGAACTAACATACTTTCTTCTACTACCGCTTATAGAATTTTTACTCTCCCTTCCTTCTTCCTCCCCGGCCTTTCTTTCATGCTCTTTTTGTTTCTTTTTAATAAAGACAATCAGTTGGTTCCATTCCAAAGGATTATATATGCATGGTGTAGTTCAGTGACATTTTCATAGTATAACTTCAAGCATTCTGTGAATGCTAACAACTAAGTCACATCGGCTGTCTTAACAATTGAAAACTTATCTTTCTCTGGACAATAGTGTTCCAAGAAAGAAACTTAAAAGGAAATGATAGGGAAAGGTTATTTCATTTTTGGATTCTGGGTATCTTTACAGACAAAGAATACACAGGACTAGAGAATTATTTGTACTGATCCATTTTTAAATAGTTTCTCATTTACTTAGAATTGCTTGATGGTGTGGACTAAATTCTGTTCCATTGAAATTCAGATGTGTCAGCCTTCATCTCCAGTGTAACTGCATTTGGAAACAGGGTCTTTAGGAGGTATTCAGGTCAACTAAGTTCGTAAGGTACAGAGCTGATCCAACATAATTCAGAAGCCTTATGAGTATGCATACACACACACACACACACACAGGTGTGTACTCAGAGAATGGTCAGTCAGAAGTCAGCTGTCTGTGTCCAAGTGGGAAATCTTTACCAAACACAATTCCTACTGGCATCTTAATCTTGAACTTTCAATTCCCAAAACACGCATGTTGCTGAACACCACCACAAACTAATTGGAGGCGTTGCCATAGAAACCCCGAACCTGGGTCCACTTGCCCAACGCACAGAAAGCCAATCACTGACATCTGTGTGGATGGAATAAAGTACTGTTTATTGCAAAATACCGAGCAAGGAGCTGGGCAGCTATTGCGTAATTCCCTGGACTCCATGAAGAGTTAGGAGTGAAGAGTCTTACAGAGTGAAAATAAGGCCCCATAGGTGTGTTAGCATCCCCTGTCCAGTTTTCTGGTTCTGTAGGTTGTTTCATGACCTTTCTTTACCTGGTGGGTGGTGATGTGCTCTTTGGGTAATGCATGATGGCCCGATGGGCTTCAGTAGTTCTTGGGGGTGGTTGGTTGATACATGTGAGTGGTAGTTACCCTCTGCCCTGACCTAGAATCCCCTTGCCTGGACCTGGAATTCCCTTAAACAAACCCTTTTGACAGTACTGGCTGACAAGGTTTTCATCTGCTGGAGAAGCAAATGACTTTTTGATTGTGGTGATTACAAACTCAGGGGGCCAGGTGCATCACTCCCCCAGTTCACTGAATTCCTTTTGGTAAAGGGCAGACAATAGGACGACTTGAGCAAAGGGAGACAGCCCAGAGACTGGGTTCTGCCTTCACGTTACAGTGATTAAGCCTCAGTGAGAAAATAAATCTGATGTTTAAGGCATTCAGTCAATGGATGTTCTTATGATAGTCCAATCAAACTAACGGCATGAGAAAAATAATTGCTTATATCACACACAACAGATCTCATTTACATATGTTTTATTTATTTAGGAATGCTAGACTTTTCTAATGGAAAATCTTAAATAGTTAAGTTGAATTTGAAAGACAAATATATTTGATTATGAGCCTTACAGCAACAACAACCCTTTTGATTTCTTGAAGTTGTCAAAATATGATTTTCATTCTATTTTTATGTTGACAGTAACTTTGTACAATAATGATTTCTGTATTCACAGACTTACGTGCTAGACAACTGCCAGTTTATAACTTAAAAGATTTTCTTAAATTGCAGATATCCTTTGCCCTTGTACTGAAAAGTAATGAATAGGGGACTGAAATAGGCTAAAAGAATAGACAGAATTTACATGTCACGTAATACTGATTAGAAAACAAATGAAAAATTGGGAAAGAATTAATTCACATAGATAGTGAAAGATAATCCCAGCAGTATTTTCTCTGGCTTTGACAAGCTCTTGGTTCATTTTGCAGTCATGTATTTTAAAATGAAAACAGAAGTTCTCAAAAGTGCTTTTAAGAATTTGACCTTGAACTGGAGACAAATAGTAATTGGGCAATATTGAAAAATATCAGATCTTGGGGCCAGTGCTGAAGCGTAGCGCGTAAAGCCACCGCCTGTGCTGCTAGCATCCCATGTGGGTGCCAATTTGAGTCCTGGCTGCTCCACTTCTGATCCAGCTCTCTGCTGTGACCTGTGAAAGCAGTAGAAGGTGGCCCAGGTCCTTGGGCCCCTGCATCTGCGTGGGACACCCGGAAAAAGCTCTTGGCTTTCCCGATCGGCTCCGCTTTGGCCATTGCAGCCACTTGGGGAGTGAACCAGTGGATGGAAGAAATGTCTGTCTGTCTGTCTGTGTTCAAATAAATAAAATATTTTTAAAAAGTTCAGATCTTAAATTACTTCATTTTCCAACTTATTGATGTTAACAGTTATCCTTTTTTTGAATAAATTACATTTGTTATTTCATCTTTTTGACAAAGTTGTTTCAGATAATACAGAAAAGCTAGAGAACAGTTCAGTGAGCAAATGTAGGTTTAACAGTTTTTAACATTTTGCTGTATCTGCTTCCTATGTAAGTATTATACACACACACACACACAGTGTTCTAAAGCAAGGTGGATATATTAATATAGGTTAATGTGGAATTATTTATAAAAGTTACAGTGTGTGGGGCCAGTGCTGTGGCACAGTGGATTAATGTCCTGGCCTGGGGCGCCAGCATCTCATATGGGCACAGTTCTAGTCCAGGCTGCTGCTCTTCCAATTCAGCTCTCTGCTATGGCCTGGGAAAACATTAGAAGATGGCCCACGTCCTGTGGCACCTGCACCCATGTGGGAGACCTGGAGGAAGCTCCTGGCTCCTGATTTCGGATTGGCACAGCTCTGGCCATTATGGACAGTTGGGGAGTGAACCATCGGATGGAAGACCCCTCCCTCCCTCCCTCCCTCCCTCCCTCCCTCCCTCTCCCTCTCTCTCTTCTCTCTCTCCTCTCTGTGTGTAACTCAAATAAATAAATAATTTTTATTAAAAAATTACAGTGTGAGAGAGGGCATACTGTTTAATATCTATAATCCAAATAATTTGGCATACATACACAATAACTTGCACAAAGGAAAACAAACCACACTTTTAAAAGGGATCAAAATCAGCTGGCACTGCGGCTCACTAGGCTAATCCTCCGCTTGCGGTGCCGGCACCCGGGTTCTAGTCCCAGTTGGCATGCCGGATTCTGTCCCGGCTGCTCCTCTTCCAGTCCAGCTCTCAGCTGTGGCCCTGGGAAGGCATTGGAGGATGGTCCAAGTGCTTGGGCCCTGCACCTGCATGGGAGACCAAGAGGAAGCACCTGGCTGCTGGCTTCAGATTGGCGTAGATCAGGCCATAGTGGCCATTTGTGGGGTGAACCAATGGAAGGAAGACCTCTCTCTCTCTAACTCTGCCTGTAAAAAAAAAATCAAAATCAGTTGCAACTCTTGATATTAATATAAATGTATTTTAATTTTTTGAGTATAGAATTTCTCTTAAATATATGTCACCATGTATTTTATGAATGAATAAGTGAGAAATAATAATTAAAGTACTTTTGTCTATAAAAGAGCTAATTCCTAATTTATATATCAATAAAAATTTAAAAATTTTTAAGTTGACATGATGCCACCAATGGAAAATTTCACATGTGGTGTCATGTGGCAAGTCATAATCAAATTGTAGTTGCACTAGAAATACTATATAAATTTACTTTCAGGATATGTGTATAAGGTGAATTAGGGTACTTCAGAAATTTCATGGAACATAGAATCAAAATCTACATTTATATTGATGCAAAAAATTTGAAATCCATGAATATGAGAAGCTATGCATGGATTTAAATTTTTTTGCATTAAAAACAAACATCTTCTAATTCCATTTCCAAAAACATTTTAAAGCTATTATAAATGAAATACGAGTGTCATGTTCAGACTTGAATCCCACTCCAGAACATCTCATTATAAATGTGCAAATATTTCAAAATATGAAAAAAATCCAACACCCAAAATACAATCCCAAACATTTCATTCATTCATTCATTCATTTATTTGACAGGCAGAGTGGACAGTGAGAGAGAGAGAGACAGAGAGAAAGGTCTTCCTTTGCCGTTGGTTCACCCTCCAATGGCCACTGCGGCCTGCACGCTGCGGCCAGCGCATTGCGCTGATCCGATGGCAGGAGCCAGGTACTTATCCTGGTCTCCCATGGGGTGCAGGGCCCAAGCACCTGGGCCATCCTCCACTGCACTCCCTGGCCACAGCAGAGAGCTGGCCTGGAAGAGGGGCAACCAGGACAGAATCCAGCACCCCGACTGGGACTAGAACCCGGTGTGCCAGCTCCGCAAGGCAGAGGATTAGCCTAGTGAGCCGTGGCGCCAGCCAATCCCAAACATTTCAAATAAGGGATACTCAATCTGTACTACACTCCACTATTTTATTTTTTTTACTCAATATCTGTCAACCAGATAAGCAAACTGAGTACCGAATTATTGAACTGATCAAGTAACAACTAGTTTCATAAATTGAATGGTTATTTTAAGTCCTATAAACCAAGATTCCAACTGAGTTTACTTTTAATTACAGTAGATACATGCCTGCTCTGACAACCAATTGCTCCACACTGGACATTATTTAGAACATTTACTATTTAAGAAGACTGCTTAATAAGTCATCACTACCAACATTATTTTAAAATGATATTGAAAAGCCAGAACATACCTTCTGGTAATCATCCTCCCAGAAATTTAGGAACCAGTTAAATCAGATTGCTCTCATTTCCAAATACATATGAGTTCTTTGTATTGCTATTTAAGAATTATTTGAACTACTACAATAAAGTATGCTGCTTTTCATACTTGAAAATAAGGAAATAGTGTTAGAGACATGGTTTTAATTATGCAATCTTCAGATTGCATAATGGGCTTTAAATAAGTTGTGGGAATTAACTTCATATTTTTATGAACCATTATTTCATTTTACTATAAAGTATCCAATAGATGTGCATGGGAAGAACATTTTTATTACTGATTTATGTAATACTTTTCTGCATGTTAAAATTGATATGTATCCAATATCAAAGATTGAATACATTGTTTTCTTTACTACTGATCTTAGCTACAAGTGCACTGGCTTTATAAATATAAATATATATATACATATGTATAATATATATTTACCACTAGTTGTTTCTCTCAATCAGAATTTGTAGAGAAAAAAATGAGTGCCATTTTTAAGCTGTAAAGTAATTCATTATTTAATATTTCTTCTATAAGAGGATTTTGAAAGTATATATATATTACAGATTTTTATAAAATATTTATTTATTTGAGAGTTACACACAGAGAGAGAGTCTTCCATCTGATGGTTCACTCCCCATTTGGCTGCAAAGTCCTGAACTGCGCCGATCTGAAGCCAGAGCCAGGAGCTTCCTTGGGGTCTCCCACGTGGGTGCAGGGGCCCAAGGACTTGAGCCATCCTCTGCTGCTTTCCCAGGCCATAGCAGAGAGCTGGATTGGAAGAGGAGCAGCGGGATCTTGAACTGGCACCCATATTGGATGCCGTCACTACAGGCTATGGCATTAACTCTTTGCGCCACAGCACCAGCCCCGATATATTACAGATTTTTAAGACCAACTTAAGACTGTGAATATTAGTTTAACCTCAAGTGTATAAAGTCACTGGTATAGATATTTCCATAAATGAAGAATACCTATCCAAAGTCAGTGCTTAACACCTCTGGAATGCTTACTAGTCCTTACTGTTCTTGTGCTTGTTCTTTATGGCTTAATGTGCACCAGTATTCTTTGTTTCACTTTAATAGAGAAAATACGTTCAGATAATTTGAGTATGTAATTTCCTTAAGAGCAGAAAATCCTTGTTTACTGTTACTGCGTATCCCTATTGCTTAAAATCAGTGTTTCCAAAAAATGTTCAATTAATATTACCAAATGAATTCTGGTTTATTCAGTCTTAAAATCTCTTGTGGTATCTGGTCTTTCTGTGATTCTGAAGACTACAAAAAATAGACAAAAGTCATCAAAGTAGGTCAGAGGGAATGATTTTATGGCTTCTAGTTAAATACTCTTTTCCTTTTAAACACTCCTAATTTTAACTGGATTTATTGTCAGAAGCAAAGGGAAATGCTGAAAATGAGACTACTTTGATTAGTAAGAAAAACAAAGAAAAATGTTGAGAGGATCATATTAGTCCTTACAAATGGTACAGTTATGCATCTAAGTGCTGCAAAAGTTGAAGCCAGCGTTTTGTATTGTGAAGTGTTACATTTTTCTCAAGTTTTTTATAAATGAGTGGTCTTGAGAAGGACTTTTATTTTTAAAATAACGGTAAAGCAGCTAATTTTCCTAAGAGTGATTAACAGTAGAAATACTTTGGGGCAGCCGGTGCCGCAGCTCACTAGGCTAATCCTCCGCCTTGCGGCGCCAGCACACCGGGTTCTAGTCCCGGTCGGGGCGCTGGATTCTGTCCCGGTTGCCCCTCTTCCAGGCCAGCTTTATGCTTGTGGCCCGGGAGTGCAGTGGAGGATGACCCAGGTGCTTGGGCCCTGCATCCCATGGGAGACCAGGAAAAGCACCTGGCTCCTGGCTTCAGATCAGCGCGGTGTGCTGGATACAGCGCACAGGCCGTGGTGGCCATTGGAGGGTGAACCAGTGGCAAAAGGAAGACCTTTCTCTCAGTCTCTCTCTCTCTCACTGTCCACTCTGCCTGTCAAAAAAAAAAATACTTTGGGGATTATTTAGAAGAAGAATATTCTAGCAGATATTTGTGTCAAATTGTATATAATCAAATAACATCAACTATAAATATAACTCTTCCTAGGTATAGAAAAATAATATTTCCAAGCATAAAAACTGTTTCAGTAATTAGATTTTGAAAAAAGTTAAGTGATCAAATGAAATGTATACATGTTTACAGTTAATTTCTGACTTTTAAAACTGGTAAATTGAAAAGTGATTTTACATTTGGCCATTTTTGACTTATTTTTAAGTCTGAGGAATTGGGAAAATTATTTGCTCTGGTGGATACCATACGCTGTCAAGTACAATGCTGTACTTAACACTAGAAGAATAGCATTATCTATGTGTATATGTATGTAGTAAGTTCTTTAAGGTATGTTGTTAACTTCTGATATTAAGTTTTTCTCTACAGTTTACTATGATATCAACCATCGTTTTCATCTATTTCACATTAACTGATACTCAAAAAATTATAAATGAGAACTTAAACAGTGGTAAAATCTACTTATTATTTTCATGACATAAAACCATCAAATAATGATGTCTTTTTCCCGGATTGTAATGTTTATTTCCTTGCCTTCTTTTGTAGAGCTATATTCATGGGAGCAGCCAGGCTCAGTTTGTGGCAGAGTCGCACATCATTCTGGTACTGAGTATCCTTTAAATACTGATGAACTGAAAAGGGCAAACCCAAGCTCATGCTATCAAGTTGATTTTTCCTCTTGCAGCAAATAGCAAGAATTTTAAAAAACATTACATTTTAAGCTTTATAATATTGCTGATTTTCTTTTACCTATGCTAATTATTCCTAGTTTGTTATGCATTTGTTATGTTGAATCATTAACAGACTCAAGGTTTCTCTTTTGTATTGCTGTTGAATTTCAGAGTATTGCTTTTATTGTGCATTGATTGACTTTGGCTTGATTTTTTTTGTGATGTTTAAGAGTTTTCCCTTCTAGCTTCTTAAAAAAATGATATATAAATAGTTACATAAAAAAGGAATTATCTTAATCTTGGCACCCTTGAATATGTAAATCAGAAATGGAAGGGTTAGGATGGAGAGCTCTCTTTGAAACCTTCCAAATTCAGTGTTATGAGTGAGATCACATGGTGAAATTTGTGATTTGGGGTTTGGAGAGCAAAGCAGAAGAGAGCAGAGCAAGCAGGTGAAGTTTTAGTATCTAGCAGAAGAGAGCAGAGCAAACAGGTGAGGTTTCAATATCTAACTGAATATTCTTACAGTGAAGTAAAATTAATGTTTCAGAAAAAATAGATGTATTTAGGAAGAACAATTGTGTGTGTATGTGTGTGTGCTTTGTTAAAATTGGAAGTTGAATTTATAGTGTGTTGCTGGCACTCACTGAACTAGTATCAGAATTTAAAGGGTACTTACAGTATCACATAAAATATAATTATGATGCTTAGTAAGATTCATATTATGATGATCTAATGAAGACCAAATTTCTCAATATTTTATGTAATGATAGTTATAAATCTTTAACAGTCTCACACTTCAGATAGGCCAAACCCTCATTTTATAGGTAGGAAAATTAGAATCCACAAACTTTGGTGACTTGCCTTAGTTTAGGAAAATTGGGATTTGAATTCAGTTTTCTCATCCAAGGTCTGTTGATTGTACAGACATTTAGCATTTTCTGTAATACTGACTTTGAAGGATTTTACCTGTTTGTGCATCACAGGTGAGGAAGTTAAATAATTGCGATTACATTTACAGGAATATCTTCTCCTTGTTAAAAGATAAGGATGAAACAATGCATTTTTATTATTAAGTGTATATATGCCCTAAAATATATTTATCTTAAAGCAAATGATAAGAAACACAAATTGTTGCAGGTGAGTTTTTAGCCTTCATTTACATATTGTGGTTTCCTTTATGTCCCCCCCCCCCCGAAATTGTTTCAATCTGTGGTAGAGCATTTTAGCAGTATACTTTATTCAAAGCAGCAAATCTATTAAAGCACATCAGGAATACCTAGCAAAAGGAATGAAAAGCTGTGTTGAGACCATCATTCCATTGTACGGCAGGAATTCTCCAAGGTTTCATTTCATGGATCATTGACATCAAGCTGAGATTTAGAATGCAAAGAAATTTTGCAAGCAGTATGAAGCCTTTGATACAGACTTTAGTAGTAATACATAAAAGGATTAAAATGACTATTCTATTTATGCTACCTAATTATATGTTGCTTCATTTCTGCTATATTGTCTTTATTTTAAAGATAGCTGTCACAGACAAAGAGAAAAATTCTTTTAAATGGTAGAATCATAAATATTATTAGTAAAAGTTTAAAAGAAGTTATTTCAAAATAATTTCTTATTTTACTTTTCAGAGTCTACTGATTTTTTTTAACTTACTACATTTGTTTTTGTTAATTCACATGTGTCTTTTTCCCCTCAATGCATAAAAATAGTAGATTGTAGATGGTTACTTTTTGTTTTCTCTGGAGAATATTACTACCTTTTGGTTTTCCCCTTCTAATTTAGTGAGATCATTAGATGCAGTTGGTATATACAAATAAACAAAAATACCTAAGAGAACAGAGGGAATAATTTGGTGTGATAGGTTATAGATTCATATCTGCTATGATTAAGGCTTTTCTCTTTATCAGTACCTTTTTATTTTCTCAGTAGCTTATCTAGGGGGAAAAGAAGAATCTGTTTGAAAAAGGAATGAGAAATGTTATAATTTAAACATGTAATATATGTGAACCATCATCTAGTAGCATATAATGCTTTGTGTTTTCCCTAATAAGTTTATTATCAATTTCTTTTTATTCAGTCATATATTTTCAGCACCTGATACAAACATGAATATAGCTGTTTATAAAAAGTGACAGTATTTATAATCCAGTGACATGTGCCATGATCATTGCATGCAAAGGAAGCAGTAAGAGAGAAGGGAAACTAAATGCCTAGAGAGTTGACTATTAGCTGGTCTAAAAATGTAAAAAGAAATTTTGGAGAAGCAGAGTAAGTGAGAAATGGTCTTCCAATGGAAGATATAATAGGTACAAAAGAGTAAATGGAGAGTAAGTATTCTTTAATTATAGAAATATAAGAATTTCATGTAGGCTAACATACAATACAAATTGTAGATTTTTGAAAATTCCTTAGGCCAGATAATGAAAACCTTGCTAAGCGATTTGAACTTTATAAAGGTAACAGATGTACTGCAGTTGATAGGACAATTCCATATATTTGGAATTGGTTAGCCCTGAGGGGCTTCATAAGTTTGGCTTTAGAAAGGGAAATAGTGTCATGTATATCTCAACCCTGTTTAAGCAACAGAAAGTCAATGGGAATTTGCTCTAGTAGCAATGCTAAGGATAAAGTGGAAGAAAGAGAGCAGTGGAAGTGGGAGGCACTGGCAATTGTCCTGACGCTAGAGGATAGACCTAAACTAAGGTAACAGGTGAATGACCAAGTCACTGTTGAAGGGAGGAATTAGCCAAGCTTGATAGTAGATGTCACCAACAGGGTTCAAGAAAAGGAATCAAGATGACTGAAGTTCAGGTAGTTTTGGGGAGGTAGCTTAATAATCACATTTAAAAATAATGGGAGTAATCATTTAGTTCCTATTGTATTCTTAAAGCATTAATGGCAGGCGCGGCGCCATGGCTCACTTGGCTGATCCTCCTCCGCCTGTGGTGCTGGCATCCCGGGTTCTAGTCTTGGTTGGGGTGCCGGGTACTAGTCCTGGTTGCTCCTCTTCCAGTCCAGCTCTCTGCTGTGGCCCAGGAAGGCAGTGGAGGATGGCCCAGGTCCTTGGGCCCTGCACCCGCATGGGAGACCAGGAGGAAGCACCTGGCTCCTGGCTTCAGATCAGCGTAGCGCACCGGCCGTAGCGGCCATTTTGGGGGTGAACCAACGGAAGGAAGACCTTTCTCTCTGTCTCTCTCAGTGTCTGTAACTCTTTCTCTCTCACTAACTCTGCCTGGCAAAAAAAAAAAAAAAAAAAAGTTCAGGTGTCCAAAAATCCATAATATTCAGGCTTAATGCACATGGATCCTAACTGGAATGTTATTAACATGCAAATGCACAATGAAAACCATAATATCTTGATAGGTTTATGAAATTTATTAACATGGACTTACATAAAAACACTTTATAAAAGTTCCTGTAGTATAAAATTTGAACTTAGTGGTCAGATAAAAAGAAGGTAAAATTTGAGCTTAGTGATCAAATGATAAATTTAAGTTAGGTATGTTTTTTATTACAGAATCTTATTAAAACTCAAATCTTCATATCTAAATTAGGTAAATTAAAATAAGCTATGTGTGTACACACATACCACATTTTATTTATCCATTCATCTGACAAGGGGCACTTTGATTCCATATTTTGGCTGTTTTGGACAGTGCTGCTGTAAACACAGTGGAGCAGGTATACAATGAGTTCATGTCTTTTCAGTATATACACATTACTGGGATTGCTACATCGTACGGCAGATCTATTTCTACTTTAAAAAAACCAGTCTCCATACTGTTTTCCACTGTGACCACACTGATTGACATTCCCATCAACAGTGTTTGAGATTTCCCTTTCTCCACATCCTCACTAGCATCTGTGCTTTCTGACTTTTTGGATAATAGCCATTCTGTCAGGGGTGAGAGGACATCTCATGCTTTTTATTTGCATTTTCCTGAATGCAAGTTATATTCAGTGTTTTTCATATGTCTGTTGGACCTTTGTATTTTTTCATTTGAGTAATTTCTGTTCTGGTCCTTTGCCAGTAGATTGTTTTATATTTTATATTATATAAACAATATTATTGTTATTTGCCTATAAAAATAAAATTCTATAATTTGTAGCGAAGTGGTTGAAACTGGAGGACATGATACTGAGTAAAATAAGCCTGACACAGAAAGCTAGATACCACATGTTCTCCCTTATATGCGGGAGCCGAAATTTAAAAATAGAAATTCTTTCAGTTCTGTGGCATATAGAATATTTTGTCAAACTTTGTTGTAAATATTTTTCTGGCATATTAATAGGAATTATATACTACTATGTAATAGTAAAGATTTGTTTTAAAATCAAAGCTGACTTTATATGAGTGAAGAGGATCTTTTAAGAAAAAATTATTTTTATGTAGTTGAAAGAGAGAGAGGTAATGAGAGAGAGAGGACAGAGATCTTCATCTGCTGATTCACTCCACAAATGGCTGCAGGGCCAGAGCTGGGCCAGATAGAAGCCAGAAGCCAGGAGCTTCATCCTGGTCTCCTACATGGGTGCAAGGGCCCAAGCACTTGGGCTATCTTCCTCTGCTGCCTTCTGGGCACATGAGCAGGGAGCTGGATCAGAAGTGGAGCAGCTGGGACTCAAACTGGCACCCATAAGGGATGCCAGTAACACAGGTGGTGGCTTTACCTGATAATTTGATTGTTGTTTATAGCCCTTCCCTGTCTTCACACCTGGTTATCATCTTTTCACTTTTTATTTCTTGAACTCTTTTATTTAGTAGAGCCATTAGGCATTGTTTATAATGTAAATTTAAAACAGCTGTCTCATAAAAATAAAATAAATGATATGTCTTCTGAACACAGTAAACTAGACATGTAATTGCAAGTAGTGATTCCTTTTCATAGAAGTTACCTTCTTTTCACATTAGTGAAATATTTTCAAAGTGTGTATCTTACAATGTTACCTAAAATCTAATTGTTACTGCCAGAAGACTAAGGGGTGAGTAAACTAACGCCATTTATCCTATTCAAAATTCCACCCATACCAAATAATGGTGAGCCGTCCTTTCATCATAGAAAGCAAGGTCTCCGCTGAATTCATCAAGAATCCTGTGTGCCAGTGGACACAGGACACATGATACTAGGATCAGCTTCATTGTCAATTATGTAAGAATTCCCTTAGTCCCCTACTTCCTTTAAGTTCTAGGATCTTAAAAAGGTGACATGAAATAAATACCAGCTGGAATTAAAAGTTTAGTTATAAGAGCAAAGACCATTAATGCATATAGTGAAATAAGTCAGTCCCAGAAAGACAAATGTCATGTTTCCCTACTTGGTGGTAACTTGTATACAGAATACATATGAATGCATATAAATGAAATTGACACTTTGAGATTTGATTATTGTCTATAGCCCTTGTCTATACTCCTGAGTAACAGTGATTTTTCTACCTACTATTTGCTGAATTATTTATTTAGTGCAAAGTTAAGCTTGTGATTATAAAGTAAATTGAAAGAATGTTATTGTAAAAATTAAAAGAAAAATAAGAAGGGGAGGAGGAGGCAGGGTAGCATGAAGGGATGGGGGAGGATAAGGTAGGAAGTATCATTATGTTCTTAAAATTCTATATATGAAATGCATGAAGTGTGTTTCCTTTATATAAAGTGATAAAAAATAGTATTTATATTCAAAGATTGGCTTGCTGCTTCTAGGAAAAACATTTTTCCATTTATTATGAAAGAATATGAGTTTATGTTTTTTATAATCTGTGTATATAGAACAAATGTTTATTCTGATGTGTCATATCCAAGGAGAAACATACTATTGGATAAAATTTATGATGGATACAAGTTAAAGATAGGTTTAGATTAAATCACTTTAAACCTTCTATAATATGCCCCAAATTTTTTCAACATCTGTTCTCATTTATCTTTAAATAGATAAAATCTTAATTCCCTTCCTGAGAGCAACGGTAACTTTATCATGTGTAATTTGGAAAGTATGATATAATATAAATATATTTAAAAAATTTTTAGTTCAGTAGGATGCTCAGTGCCTCTGGGTATTATATATAATTATATAAATTCTATTTTATTTGTGATCTTGTCAATATTTTGAATATTAATCAGTAGGGAAGTTGATAGGATCAGAAAAAAACTACAGTATTCACAGTAAAGTTTTATTCAATACAAATAAGCAAAGTAACACATTAAACTAGACCAGAACTGTGTGTCTATGGGACAAGGTAGAGTCCAATCAGATGCTCTGTTTTAATGTTAGGACACTTCCATAAGCCATAGTTCTATGGCTGTAATCTGTAATCTGCTAGCAGCGAAGAATATGTTATTCCATCGTTAGAAGTAACAGATTTTCAGATTTGCACTGATAGACTGGGTTATTCAGCCTTCCACCCAGTGAAACAGTACTTTCTGTCAACTCTGAGAGATGATCTCTAACATCATTCCCAACCTAAAGTTTATGTTGATATCAGTTTATATCACAAATGCCATTTCTCCTAAATGATCAGTATTATGGAGGCTCTCTTTTAGCTGATTCAATGGAACTGAAGGCCTCTAAGAGTTGAGCATCATTTAGTTTAAGAAGTATCCGTACATAAAAGAGAAGGTAGGTTTAGTGAGGTCAAAGCTATTTTAATTGTCTTAATTACAGCCAACAGGCTTAAAATAGGCCTACTACTTTTTTCCTTGGTGAAACCTAGAAAATTAATTTGGGCGAGAAAAGGTTTCAGGAAGGGGTGATATGTATATAGTACTGACTCTGCTGCTTTCTAACCACACGTTGACCTGTGGGCTGGTATATACCAGTGTCTTGTAATCTCTTTGCTTTAAAATTCTTACATCAGGGTTGTATATGAAAGGGTTTACTAAATATTTGCTGTCATTTATTTTCAACTAAGAATAAAGCTGAATTCCTGTCAGCCCTAACTGTGTGTAGTTTTTTGGCATTGGCAAAGTAGGACTGCTGTAGGACAAATCGAGCCTGCCCACTGCTTTTGTCAACACAGCCGTAGCTGTTCACTCTTTCAATTTCTATGACCATTTTTACCCTACAGCAGCAGACTTGAGTAGAGGAACAGTATGTCATTCACAGATGAAAATATTTCCTTTCTGACCCTTGAGAGAAAAAATTTAAAACTTCTGCCCTGTACGAAAGCAAACAAAACTCCACAACTTTATTTTTCCCCAAAACAGCTGCTATTACCTAAAAAGAGAAAGCATTCATTGAAGAGGCTGGCAGACCCCGAGAGCTCCCTTCTACTCATCTATTCCCCAGATGTTGGCAGCCTCTGATGCTGGGCCAAGATGAAGCCAAGAGCCAGGAAACCAAAATCTATCCAAGTCTCCTAGATGGGCATCAGTGACTCAGCCACTTGGGCCATCACCCACAGCCTCCCTCAGTGTGCATTTCCAGTCAGTTTGAATTAGGAGTGGAGCCAGAATTCTGACCCAGGCACTCCCCTCCCGTGTGGGAGATGAGCATCTTGCCTGTAATCTTCTCGGGCACATGTCCGTGTGCCCTCCCCCTTCCAACTGTTGCTATCCTCATTTCTCTACAAGCGGTTCTCTGTGTTTGTTTTGTAGAAAGGTCAGGTTAGGTCTTAATAAACATTTGACCTGAGGATGAAATTACCTTCCTCTGCTGTTAAGAACCTTTGTCAGATTCATTTTATATGGTTAATCTGTTCCATATGAGAGGATTTCAAGAAGTTGTGGAAAATGGACTTAAGATAATTATAGTAGAATCAATTAGAAATCAATGCATAACCCACATTTTCCAGGAACTTTTTTTTTTATTTGACAGGTAGAGTTATAGACAGAGACAGAGAGAAAGGTCTTCCTTTCATTGGTTCACTCCCCAAATGGCTGCCACAGCTGGCGCTGTGCCGATCCGAAGCCAGGAGCCAGGTACCTCCTCCTGGTCTCCCATGCGGGTGCAGGCGCTCAGGTACTTGGGCCACAGCAGAGAGCTGGACTGGAAGAGGAGTACCGGGACAAGAACCAGGCACCCATATGGGATGCAGGCGCCGCAGGCGGAGGGTTAACCGAGTGAGCCAGCACTGGCCTCCAGGAACTTTTTTAAGACCCCGTTTATGTAGGGATTAAAGTTTTGCACGAAAATTAACTTAGTTTTTATTTCCATTTCCCACAAGCTTTTTGAAGTATCCTCATAAATGTACCAGAAATTAGTTGCACATTTACATCTTTAACTTTCCATTATTTTCTTTATTTTTTGAGATAACATACTTCTGATTTACATTGTAATCAAAGATGTAATATTTCACTAAATAAAGAGTTCAACAAATAAAAGGACTGTAGAGGAACAGGAAAATAGGCAAGGGCTATAAACAAAAATCGAATGAGAAGATGTTAAATCATTAACTCTATAGAGGTATATAATTATTAAAAATTTGAATTGTAATTGAAGCAAAACTGATGCGTTTTACTATAAATTCATCTACAAACAGTTTTGCATGTAGATTACCTTTCTTGTTTATATTTTGTCTTATTTAGTGATAATTTCATAGCAGTAGAGTTCTGCACGTACTCCTGAACCTGCTCCTAGCACATACAGTCAGTGATAACTGAAGATCTCTTGAGATTCTGTCATGCTGAATCCTCACAGATTTCTCAGACTTGAGGTTTTTATTCCTCTTTCTGCCTTATTAATTTAAGATAATAAGATGGTGCATATTATTTATTGCATAATTTGAAAATTTCTACAATATTTTTACATTTGCTCCCAACAAAAACCAATACACTGTAAGACTTTGATTCAAAGCAACAAGAAATATAATGATCTAAAAATCATAATACAGTTAAAACAGCAGTTTTATGAATAATTTGAAAATTGATTTGCAAAATTACTCATTTTTGCAGTAAAATTTTTAATGCTGTTTGCCTTGTAGGAGTTTAATGCTTAGCATAAAGATATTTGATGCTAAAATGGAACTACTTTTTGTTCTCTTACTAAACTTCATTATTTTCATCTAACCCTGATATCATCCTGTGTTATCTCTTTTATGCTTTTTTTTTTTTTTTTTTGGTTGGCACCTTTTACTCACCAGCTCGGTAATTTTGAGCAAGTTTTAGGCGGTAGAGGGGTACCTTCCTGGTGGAAGAACAGTCTGGACAAGAGTGGGAGCAAACTAGGATAAGCAGTAGGTCTGAATGCACATTATGTGTGACTGTGAGGCTATATTGAGGTATTTAGATTTACTCAGAGTGAGATGAAGAGCTACTCGAGTGTTCTGGATAGGAGAATGACATTATATGGCATACTAAAATGTAGTAACGACAAAGCTAGAGAATGTTTTTAAGTCCTAGGGGGTAAGTGAATTTCTTGAGAAACAACAAACAAAATTCATGAAAGAAAAGATTAATAAGATTAGCCACATTAAAATTAAAGTCTTTTCTATAAAACAGCTTGAAAACAAAATATAAATTACTCCTACATGGGCCTATATACAACCGTTAAATCAGTTCATAACCAGAAAAAAATGAAAAATGCCATACAAATTAATAACAAAAGCAGGTCGGCTTGTGAGAAAATGAACAAAAGAAAGCAAGCAGCATACAAAACATGCAGCAAAAATGTAGAATGAACATACCAAAGGTTGGCAATGCCCAATGCAGAGCTGTTTATACAAACCCCTCTGTGTCTGCAGAATGGAAGAGAAATGGGAACTCTTAAATTGTTCATTTTAAAGATCAACATGATTGTAACTAACTAGTTTGAAAATACCCATACCTAACCTCTCAAAAATTGTGCTCTTGATATAGAAACAACTGCACATGTACTTAAGGAGGCATGTAAAACAATATTATTTGCAGGGATTTTTGTAATTGGAAACATTTGGATACAACTTACATGTCGTTAAAGCAAAAAAAATCATCTTATGAAAAGCATTGTAGCTTTTTTATCTGTCTTCTGATTTGTGTGGAATTCAAATGAGAAGCACATAGTTACCCTTAGTTTTCAACTGTGATAATTCAGAGTGAGCAGTAAAAACTGAATGACAGTACATTGACGGGTATATTACACTTAAGTGACTAATATACCTTTTCTTGAGATCGTGTCTGTTTGTAAGCACATACATATATTGGTATACATGTATGTTTATATGTATATAAAAATTGACCCTAATAGTTTTACATTTTGACATACGTTACAATTTTCAGACATTTTATTTCATAAACTTTGTTTTACCTAGTATAGAAATAGTGCCACTCTTCCCATGATTTTTATTTTAATTTTTTTTTAAGATTTTATTTGAGAGGTAGAGTTACAGACAGTGAGAGCAAGAGGGAGAGAGAGTCTTCCTTCCGTTAGTTCACTCCCCAAATGGCTGCAACGGCCCGAGCTACACCGATCCGAAGCCAGGCATCAGGTGCTTCTTCCCAGTCTCCCATGGTGGGTATAGGGGCCCAAGCACTAGGGCCATCCTCTGCTGGTTTCCCAGGCCACAGCAGAGAGCTGGATCAGAAGAGGAGCAGCCGGGACTAGAACCCTGCACCCATATATGGGATGCCAGTGCCGTAGGCGGAGGATTAACCTGAACCTCGGGCACTGCCCCCCTCCCGTGATTTTTATTAATAGACCTGAGAGAGCTCTCTAGTAGATGGAGTAATAAATAGAATACATTTTTTCACATCTATACATCAGTGCCTTTTTAAGTGCCATTCATGTTTTGAATATTTTTAGAAATGCATTTTGTCATAGGTAAAAGGATCTAGAATTTTGTATGAATTACAAATAAATGTGTTTATTTAAGTGTATAGATTAAAAATTCCTTAATATAAAAGAATATTTCAGAAAAAGATTAAGGGGGAATCCCAATAGTTCTTTAAGGCTCTACAACGATCACATCTGTTTGCTCCAAAAAACAAGGTTAAGCAATAGAAATGTACCTGTGAGCAGATTTAGTGATCCAAGTTTTTTATGCTGTTTCCCTCATTTTATTAACAATGTCCTATGACTGTGAACTTGGAGGGGGGATAATAAGTAGATTTGCCTAAACACTTTACTAATAGTGAATCCTTCAAGTCCACAGACTCATTATCATACTGGCACTAATAGTAGTTGTTCTATGAAAAAATCCTTTTCTGGTCATTGCTATACAGTTGAACCCAGAAATTCACTAATTAAATTTGGTCTTAACACTGTGTGGTAATGTTGGGGAGTGTATATTTCTCTTGTATGCATTACAATCAAAGTAAAATTATAATATTATATAGATCAGTTTTAAAATTAGTTGTATAGAAGTTTGCAAATGCCTAACTAGAAAAACAAGGCATATATTATTTACATATATTATTTATCAAAAATTGGATGAAATGGTCAAGAACATACAAATATATTATAATCAGAAATTTGATGATACAGTTATGAAAAGAGCCTCAGTTGAGAAATACTTATACTGAATTTGACCTCTGTATAGTATCATAGACAGGCCCTTACAATATCGTTTTAGCTTCTGCTATCAGTGGTAGAAAGCACTTAGGAATAGCCTGTTGTTTGTACACATATAACAATAGAAGCAAGTATAAAGAAATTTTAATAAAACTGAGCAAAGAGAAAATTCTGGGTTATATTTTTCATTTTACAATTCATTAGTCATTTGGGCATGATACATAATGCCAGGGGCCTTCAAAAATTTCAGGGAAAATGATATTAAGGTGAAATTTTCATGCAATTCATGAATAGTGTTGTGATAAAGTCAAAAGCTCCCATAATTTTCATCAGTGGCATCTCAGCATAGCAGGACTATGTTTATACTGTTACAAGCAGAAATAAGTACAGAAATAATTTCAGTTTCCATTTTAAAATATCAGTTAACTGACTAGATTAAGATCCCATTAAATTCATTGTTTTATTACAATGTACTTGTTTGCTTTTGTAAAGCTTGAAATTGGATATCCAAGTATTTCCAAGTGACATCATGACTGATTCACAAAGATTGCTTTAAACAAACAGTGGATGAAATGGTACACTTAGGAGGCAAGGAGAAGAAAGCTATATACACACATGTACACACGCACATATTGTGAAAATGGAAAAATAAAGCTGAATACATTCCATTTTTTGATTGACAAATATGTTGTTATTACTAATATTTATCGTTATGTGAAATGTTATACCTGGTTTTGGAAGTCCATATAACTTATCTGCATTACGAAAGTCATAGAACTTGAGTATTTAGAATTACTCTCAAAATTGAAGTTTCAGCTTACTTTAAAAATCAAGGCATATTTACATACTCAAATAATGGTAATTTTATGTTATATAAAAAGAATCAGTTACATTTTCCTGTGTGTGCGCATTTGTAATATGCCGTTCTGGAACATTGTATTCAGATACTGATAAGTTAGATTTTATTTGCATCTGTTTCTACTGTTTCCTTAACAACTACTGTAGATGCTGCTATTACCATGGGGATGGTTCTTCTAAATGAAGCAGCAACTTCCAAAGGAGATGTTGGAAAGAGACGGAGTAAGTCTTTGTGTTGATATATTGGCCTTTGGTGTAAGTCTTAAGGTACATTTAGATCAAATGAGAATTATATAAAAGCCTTTTGTAAATGTAAGGTTAAGTTTGTTTGATTGTATTTTGTGGTTTTATTTAATTTTTCTTTTTTGTATGTCTTTGATGTATGCATATACTTGAAAATATATTGCTTCCAAAATGATATTTATATTCTGTGGGGTACAGTGATATATCTCTGCTGTAGCCACTATCTTTGGTGTAACATCCACCTTATATAGAGAGGATTTTATTGGCAAATCTTCAGAGATTTTATTGGCACAAATAGCATTCCTTATGCCACAATAATCAGTATACAAAGTCTGACTGAGATGGAGAAGTTTCTGCAAAAGTTTTAGTTGCTGAAATAAAATACTACTTCTAGTTACCTCTAAACCCTTTTTAAATCACCTTTTAAAAAAAAGATTATATTTATTTGAAAGGCAGAGTGACAGAGAGAGGGTCAGGCAGGAAGAAAAGGATCTTCATCCGTTGGTTCACCTGCCACATAGCTGCAACAGCCAAATCAGGTCCAGGCCGAAGCCATGAGCCGACCACTCCATCTGGGTCTCCCTTGGGGGTTGCAGGGCTCCAAGCACTTGGGCTATCTTTCTGTCTTCCCTGCTGCTTTAGCAGGGAACTGGAGAGGTGGCGGAGCAGCTGGCACTTGAACCAATGCTCTGATATGAGATCCAGGCATTACTGCTGGTGGGTCTGCCACAACACTTAGCCTTCATCAACACTTTTTGAAGGGGGCCGTTCTTCACAGTGTCTTCTCCGAGGCTTCTGCTTTTTCCATTGAAATACTGGAATTTACCACGCTGTCTGTTCCAACATTGTGTTTTTAAGCAGATTCACTACATTTTGTCACTTGATGGTACTGTTCTTCTCAGGGTCAGAGAAAGACTATGTAGTTCCCTGAAGTAACACGTCTTTGTAGCAGAGAGGTAATCGGTGCAGGAGAAGCTTCCACTGGGAAAAGACAGAGGCCTGGAGTCTTGCTACCATCCTTCTCATAATATCAGATCCCTGTATAACTTTATAGCTTCACAAATGCTAATTAAATTTTTAATATACTTTGCATTTCTGAACTTTTTTTTCTAGAACTCTGAAATTGTGTAGGAGAAGCATAGATTTTTGGAAAAGACTAATAATTATGCTATCAAATGTCCAGACTTCATGGAGTTTAACTAGGTTGATATGGAAGTAAATAACTCAGTGATTTCTGAATACTTTAAAGTTTTAATTTGGGGCCAGCGCTAGGGCGTAGTAGGTTAAGCCTCCACCTGCAGTGCCGGCATCCCACAGGGGTGCTGGTTAAACACCTAGCTGCTTTACTTCTGATCTAGCTCCCTGTTAATGGCCTGGGAAAGCAGTGGAAATTGGCCCACGTGTTTGGGCCCCTGCACCCATGTGGGAGACATGGAGTAAGCTCCTGGATCTTTGGCTTCAGATCGGCCCAGCTCCAGTCGTTGGGACCATTTGAACCATTTGGGGAGTGAACTCTTTATAACCCTGCCTCTTAAATAAATAAATCTTAAAAAGTCCAAAGTGTTTAAATATGAAGTGTGTAATGCCCAGTTTAGGCTTCTATTTTCCATGCCGCTTTTTTTTTTTTTTTTTTTTTGACAGAGTGGACAGTGAGAGAGAGAGGGACAGAGAGAAAGGTCTTCCTTTTGCCACTGGTTCACCCTCCAATGGCCGCCACGGCCAACGCGCTGCAGCCGGCGCATCGCGCTAATCCGAAGCCAGGAGCCAGGTGCTTCTCCTGGTCTCCCATGCGGGTGCAGGGCCCAAGCACTTGGGCCATCCTCCACTGCACTCCCTGGCCACAGCAGAGGGCTGGCCTGGAAAAGGGGCAACCGGGACAGAATCCAGCGCCCCGACCGGGACTAGAACCCGGTGTGCCGGCTCCGCAAGGCGGAGGATTAGCCTAGTGAGCGGCGCTGGCCTCCATGATGTTTATACATAGTTGTACACATGAAATGAGCACAGTAATTTGTTTAAATCGGCGTATTTTATAATTAATAAATAGGAAGGAATTAATAACTGATGCTTCTGAGGACATAACCTTAACATTGTATATCTTACATCCTGTCAAGTCATAGCAAGAAACATAAATTTTTAAATTTCACAATATCTGTGACACTAGTTTTATAAAATCACTACTTCTGACTTCTATATTGGCATAGAGTTGTATAATAATTCCAATTTCTACTCACCTTTAATTATGTGTGTGTACATGTATATGTGAAAAAGACAGCATATGAGAATAAGCACATGTATGAGCAGAGAAATACGTGAAATGCAGTTTAATACTATTTTTGTTTTACTTTGATTTCAATTTTTATGTGATAGACCTACGATGATTAATAGTTCCCAGGTTGGAATGTTGTCTTCTCATGGCATTATTTTCTTAGGGTGGATGTGTTATAAGCCCCCACATTCAGTCCCTCTCTGTTTCCAGATAGAAGTATTTGAGTGGCAATGTTTTGTCTGATTGCATAGAATCAAATGCATTCTGTTTTATTTGACCATATATGTTGAGCCTCATTTCCTATTGAGCGCAAACTAGTGAGGCTACTAAAAGCAATAAAGGGAATTAATGCTGCAATCCTCTTCTGAAACAAGGAGATAAAGTATAAGAAAAAGATTTGGCAAAATAAATTATTGTGCAATTAATTTTAGATTTAGTAAGATTGTAATTAGTGATTGTTCATATGTTATATCTAGGGGCTGGTGTCTGTCATCTTGGATAGTATACAATTTAAGGATCTTTTTCATTATGTGATATTTGGAAATTGAGTTTTGCTTTATTGTATAACAATATTTGAATTTCAACTACACAGATGTTAAGTGAAATGTCACAGAGGCTACAATTGGATGCTATTTAATACTTCTGAAATTTCACAATTTACACTCAAAACTATTTGTAGACTGTTTTGACAATGCCATTCCTTTTCTATTCCCTGATGTCGAGGACTATAAATCAAGGTTTATTTGTATGCTAGAAAAATTTCGTAAAAATTATTATAGAAGCATGTAGATTTGATTTTCCTTTTATGCCTTAACATGTTTGTCATAACATTTTTTAACTCTTTTATAATTATCTTAGACATTCTTCAGAGTTTTTGAGAATTCTCTGAAACTTAGGAAAGAATGTAAAGGTATAATTCTGTCTTAAAGTATATTTAGATATTAATGAACAATAATTACTACTTATTTGTACAACAGATTTAAGTAAAATGCTATCTAAATATTTTACTTTCACTAAAAATATCTAGTTGGCTATTTATTTTAAGCATATTTTTATAATCATGTAAAATTTCTAAAACCCAGTGAATTGTCTCTATGTATATAGATGCCAAAGAAACCTAATGTTTTCATATTTGTATACTTTATTGCTCATATGCTTTGAGAATAAAATCTTCCTAACCATAATGGAAACTAAAAAATTAAAAAGTAATTTCCCTTTTGTCAGAGAAGTAATACTGAAAATGTAGACCTCAGCACATTCCTGAAACACATGCTCTCCGTTGCCTTTTAAACAGTGCTTAGGCGCTGTGACCCACAATTGAAGGTTTTTTCCTATCCCTTGGCTTCCACTGGGACTGTTTTCTTACTCTCCAATAGGGTGACCTATTTCTAGGTACCATGCATTTAGACAGACCATAATCTAACCTATAACAATATTTTCTTTGTTTTTAAATGTTACATGACATCTGAAATACAATAAAATTATATTTGGCATTCAAATAACAACAAATGCTATTTGTTATAGCCGAAGCTTCATAATGCAGGGGCTAATGATTTTGTTTATGGTTTATGATGCTTTGATTTCTCTGGGGCTTTTTAGTAATTGTAGGATTTTTTAAGAGAAGAAAACCACAAGATGACTTAGATCACTCAATCTTATTGTTTTTATACCCTTATTAGTACATTTTCATTAAGAATATAGAAAATTATGAATACATTGTATTATGAATTATCTGTTTTACCTGCATGTGCCATGATTAAATGTAAGTATCAATTCAAAGAATAAATATTTGGGTTGTCCTTTGCATGGTTTCAGACAGTAACCATGTTTCTGGTCTTTCTAGTAATTTGCATAGTGGGGCTTGGCCTGGTTGTCTTCTTCTTCAGTTTTCTACTTTCAATCTTTCGCTCCAAGTACCATGGCTATCCTTACAGGTAATATCTTTATACTAATGTAAATGTTTTCATTTTTTAGCTGTAAATAGGAGTTTAATTAATGAACAATTTAAGGATTACTCTAAAGTAGCTAACTCATTTAACTGATTTTAAATTGTTAAGCAAGTTTGTGAGCACCTGCCATGTGTTCAGCATAGAACTTGATCCCAAGCAGGGTATAGTTTTACCATATACCAGATATGTATGTGTGTACATGTGCTTTATGGATTTCTTCAAAATTTCTTCTTCCATTGATATGTCTAATTCATCCTGATTTTATTTTTAAGATTGTTTTCTCATAATCTACTCAGTGTCTCATTAACTTTGCATCTTTTAAATTCTGTAAATAAAAGCCAACTGGAATTGTGAAAAGTCAAATGATAAAAATGATCTCTGGGCATTCATAGTCGTAGTATCCTATAAGATTTTTCTAACATATACTGGAAGGTGGGGAGATGTATAAAATGCTCTAAGACTCACTTAGTGTTTAGTCTGAGTTAGTCAGATATTCACTTCTTGAGCATATTACTCTCTCATCTTTTCCTACTTGGCTGTTGAGCTTTCACCTTCTATGGAGTCTTTTTGTAGCGGAATCCACCTTCCTCTCTAAAGAAATGGGAATTCTGTATTTCCTTTCAAGTATTTTGAAAACTTTCTACTGAAGTAATAGAGCCAGTAATTTTTTTAGTAGACAATTAAAAGGTCATACCACCATACATCCCCCTTCCACATTAAAACAAGGGACATTTTAAGAGATTAATTTAGATCATGACAACAATGTAGCTTTACCCAGAGGACCAAACTAGTCCCATGACAGGAAGATGTTAGTACAGAATTAGAGTGAAAGAATAAGACTGTTTTTCTCGTAAGGGCAGAGGCCCATTTCTCACTGTGTTCTTGCCATGCTCATTAAATGTACAAGGGGAATGCAGGAAATTTGGTATCAGATTGAAGTTTTGGGGTGATCTTCCTAAACCCTGCCTGTAGAATACGTGTCTAAAGCAGCAGCAGTTCTGATGAAGACAAGAATGATAAAGACAGGCAAAGTGTCCAATTTCTCCACTTACTCTTAAAATTCCACTGCCAGTTTTGGTTTTGAAAGTGTAAAATAGTCAAATCCAAGATTAAATAATGTCCAAGATAGATGAAGGCATTTTCTTATTTTCCAACCTTACCATTGAGAACCGTGGTTCTGTACAATTTGTTGTAGCTTGACTTACATATATTCTGTAGTGGAATCCACAAGTTACGAGAAATAGAAACACTCTGACATTTGTGTCTTATCCAGGATACTGAAAATACTTAAAAATTAATTAACTTCAATGTTTGTTAAACCATGTTGAATTATATATCTTTTTGTGTAAAGATAAGTAAAGGATGTCATGAGATTCTTAAGCCCTTTTTAATTAACATGAAGTAAGAAAAGATAAAGAGCAAATTCCAGGTTTCCTTGTATAAGAAAGCACACAACCCTGCCAGAATATCATTCCGTGTCAGGCTTTTCTCTGACCTAGCAATACAAGGACTGAGGAAACGTAGAGAAAAATTAGGTGTTAGCAATTCTTTATAATGTTGTATTTGACAAAGCTATTTTTGTTGTAATGTGATGAATTGTCAAGTATGCATTTTTTCAAGGAATAATTGCCATTTAGCACAGTAACTCTCCTATAATTATTTTTACAGCAAGATATGACATGAGCGGACTTTATTGTGGTAAATGGAATTAAAAGATGGATTTCTTTTGGCACAAAAGCACTATTTGTATGTTTTCATGATCCTAGCAATTATCCTCATATTTACCACCTGGAAGCTTTTCTAGGCATCACCCTAGCTATACATGTAAAACATATCTGAATCAAAGTTTATGCCTACTTATTTATTTCCATATAAATAAGGCCTCTTTATCATACAAGGGATGGGTTTTTTTCATTTGGCCTGAATTATAGTTGAAATCTCTTATAACAAGTAAGAGATGCAAATAATTGTGAATATAAAGTTTGACATAGTTCAGATCCATTCGAAGGAGTTTCCAGGGGCCACCCCATATGGGTACAAGTTCATGTCTTAGCTGCTCCACTTCCGATCTGGCTCTCTTCTAATGCCTAAGAAAAGCAGCAAAAGATGGCCTGTGTGTTTGGTTCCCTGCTACCCAAGTGGGAGACCCGGATGATGCTCCTGGCTTCAGCATAGCCCAGCACTGACTAGTGTGGCTATCTGGGAGCTGAACCAGCAGATAGAAGGTCTCTGTCTCCTTCCTCTGTCTCTCCCTCTCTGACTTACAAATAAATATGTATTTTTGAAAAAAAAAAAAAAACAAAAAGCAGTGCCAAAAACAAATCATCAAACACAATGAAAGAGAGCCAGCAAGGAAACTGGGGAGGCCAAGAGCTGACCAGTATGATGTGCAGTATAAATAGGAGGCAGACATTTGGATGCTACAGCAACTCTTCAGAGTGCTTTATCATTTATTTTGCTATTCACCCAGTTGACTTAAAGTAAAAGTTGTGTGATTGCTCTGATAGGTGACTTTGAGATAACAGGAAGTTTGTTAAAGATACATGAATAAGCAAGGTAAGCAACTAAAAACCTAGTTGTCCCACAACTAGATGTCCAGTGTTGGTGGAGGTTCAGAAAAACAGGTCAGTTAACGTAAATCAGTCACTCTCATCCGTGCTCCTGAGGTAACTCAGGTCCTTAGCTCTGGCTTCCAGTTCTTATACCACTGTGACCACTGTGATTACTAAATAATTGTGTTTTACTCTCATCTTCTACTAATTGGAATCTTCTCTGAGCCATTAGCTCCTGCCCCTGCTGCTAGCCTCTCAGTGTACTTTGTGAACCTTCTTAACTAAGAGGAAAGGTCTCATTGGTCGAGTTTTCACTGTCCAGGTTAAATAGAACTTCCGTAGGTCTGCTTCCTAGGTCCAGCCTCTGTCTCCTTCCTGCAAGTTACTTTTCCTTCTCATTAGTGCTACGGTGTGCCATTAGCATCCCATGTAGTTTGAATTCTAAATCTGTGGCATCCTGTGCAGTGGGGTTATTAATTTATTAAGTTGATCATCCAGATACCGTAGTTGTGATACAAGGGGCTGTCACCACAAAACCGACCTCAATCTCTGTCCTCATAATTCTTCCTTTTGAGTGGATAAAGGAAGCACAGTGATAAGACGTCAGAAAACAAGTAGAACCTAAAGGATACTTAAATGAGAAAGTAATAGGGTGGTGGTAAAATGTGGGTGATAGGTCCAGGAAGGCTTTTACTGATAAGAGGATATTATAGTAAAGATCTAAAGGAGGCGATTATAGTCAGCCATGGAACTGTCTGGAGAAAGAATGTTCTAGTACAGGGAGCAGCGAGTATGAGCAACCTGAGGAAAGAATGTGAATCTGAGAAATAGGGAGACAATTATCTACAGAGTAAAATGAGCAAAGGGTTAAGTAGGAAACAAAGCCAGTAGATCACAGTGGGGTGAAGGTGTGCATCATGTGGAACCTCACAGGATGTGGTAATCATTTTGAACGCTATCTGAATGATACAGGGAATCATGAGAATGTGAGAGGACAGGACATGAATCATTTTTGTGTATTATGATGCTGTAGGATATTCATAAACAGCTTATGTTATCTGTCTTAAATCCACCACTGCTAAGAGACTAATCCTTATAATTGTTGAAAAAAAAAAAAATTCTCCTGGCAGTCCATTCTCTGCGGGATCAAAAAAGTCGTTTATATCTTTGAGATAATAATCAGTAAGATCTTCAAAGTTTTGTTTAAAAACATCTCTGAAAATGCTTTTCCATGCATTGTGCTTTTTTATTTGTGTTAGTTTTACCCGATGAAAGGCACTATTTTGCTAGGCAGTGAAACAATTTTAAAAGTAAAATAGGGGCTTAAACTTCTTCAGTCTAATAAAATTGAAATCAAATGAAAACTTTTAAAGAAACAAGCATGAACATGTGGATGCTCCTAGCAATTGTACGATTACTGAAAATGTTTCCTCTACTAGGTACAAACTCCCTGTGGACAGAGAAGCCTTCCTTACTGCTCATTCACCAGATTCCGAAAAAAGGGCATCACCTCGGCCAGTATTTGAGAGCACTCAAGCTGATAGGAAGCTAGAATTGAACTGTGCATTGTTTTCCTTAGCATACATTTTCCACGAACTTGGTGATGACCAAGTATTTGCACAAAAATATACTTATCTTGTAATTCCCATGAACTTTTTGAAATGTCCTTACCTATGCTGAGTAAATGCAAAATACAAATTAAGTTCAAACTGCAATTGTATTTCAGTCAGTAAACTTCATGGCTGGAAAAAAAAAGCTTCATTCAGTAACAGATTAATACTGATTGTATGTTCTAAGGACATTAATTAGTCATGTAGGCATCAAAATCTCCATTTTCTGTTTGCAGAAATGACTTTTCTCAAAGTTGCATGTCCATGAATAGAATGTTGCACACACACAGATTTCTGTCCTTGCTATATGTTCTGAAAGTCTACAGATTTGTAGTATTCAAACAGAAAATTTAAAACTTTTAAGAAGTGGCTATTCAGATCCAATTTTTTTTTTTTTTTTTTTTGACAGGCAGAGTGGACAGTGAGAGAGAGAGAGAAAGGTCTTCCTTTGCCATTGGTTCGGCCGCCACGGCCGGCGCACCACGCTGATCCGAAGGCAGGAGCCAGGTGCTTCTCCTGGTCTCCCATGGGGTGCAGGGCCCAAGCACTTGGGCCATCCTCCACTGCCTTCCGGGGCCACAGCAAAGAGCTAGCCTGGAGGAGGGGCAACCGGGACAGAATCCGGCGCCCCGACCGGGACTAGAACCTGGTGTGCCGGTGCCGCAAGGCAGAGGATTAGCCTAGTGAGCCGTGGCGCCAGCCCAGATCCAATTTTCATAAGTTTAATGTAAAAGCCTCAACTTTGTAGTTACCACTCATTTATGTGCATTAATAAATACAGACATACTCTGAAATGGCAGGAGCTTTTGCTTCTGGTTGTTCTTAGTACTATGAGGGTACTTCTGAAGTTCATGGAAAATGGAGTACATACCTAAGTTTATTTTGGTGTAAGAGATTTTGAATTGCATCCATAGCTTTTTCACAGTATCCTTGCAGTCCTCTCACGCATTCTTCTTCATAGAAGCTTTGAGACAACCTACAGCTTCTACATGTTTTAGGTCATACCTGTCCTTGAGATGCCTATTAGTGAAAATGTGCCTGTGAGTGGAACATTGGCACTACTTTACAACTCACCTGTAGCCTCTGCTGTCCTCCTTTTGAATTTCGTAGATTGCAGCTTTAATCCCAAAAGCATTCAGAATTATAATCATAGTTAGGTTTCTCATTCTTTACTTTTCACTCCAACAACACTTAGTTTCTTTTCAGTAGACTGATCCTTTTCTGGTTTTTAAGCTGAAGCCTCAAAAACTTTAAACATGTATACCTTCGTACTTCATACTGACTTCAAATTTGCTGTTTTCTTTGTAGACATATATATCTGCATAAAAGGATAAAAATCTACCATAAATGTTTGCCTATTTTCTAAAGTATTTCCCAAATTTAGCGTCACAATATTCTGCATGGATTAGTCTGTTTCCCAATTTGTCTTTTAAGTCTAAATCAGCAAACTTCCCTGATGCATCCCCGTTTTGTTTGTTACTAGTTGTGTAAATGTGGTCAGTTAACTTATCTTTTATAACTGGAAGTGATTATACATGCCTCATTCTGTTTACATGAGAGAATGCATAATACATATAATCACCTAACACGCTACTTATTAAGTTATTATTAATACTACATGCTAAGCAATCAATCTATGTTTGATGCTTATTACAATTTTCTGATATGTTTTAAATTTAATTTTTTCTAAGCAGTTATTTTTTACACTGGTGATTAAATAGCTTTGTTTTGCATTTGCATAATTCAGTTGAGTAAAGAACAGATTTTCCCTGAAACTTTGATGAATTTAATTGGGCTCCAGAGTCCCTTGAAAGTGTCAGTGAAATACTAGGATAATTAAGATTTTGATCTAATTATCATCAAAACAGACGAAACTGCATTTCAGTGGTAGCACTGAATTTATTTTGTGTATTACATAAAAACTCTTTGCTTTTCCTAGAAAATAAGGCTAGTAAAGTGCTAGTGGGAATCCATGACCTACATGGAATCCAGAGAATGATACTTTCCAGTGGGTACCCTTTTCTTCAGGGGCATTTATGGTGTCTCACATTTCTGCTTTAGTAAAAATATAACATTAATTATTCTTTCACTTTAATTCTGTCATTTGGATTCCTAACTGTCCTTAAAGCTCTTTACCTGTCAGTTTGCCACCATGGAAAAACAGTAATTAGAGGGAGTTCCAGGTTCAGGTCTCATACAGTCATCACCAAGGAGCTCTGGCTCTGCGGTTAGACACATCTGCCACGAGTCTTGGATCCTCGCCTTGCTAACTTTGCGACTTAGTTACTACTTTTTCCACTTGAAAATAGAGTTCTTAGGGAATGAGAGACAGGCTCAGTTTGTTAGATTTGTCCCTCGTTATTTTCTATCTTTTGCCAGTATATTTAACTTTTTAAGCTGTTTCTGCATCTGAAAACTTGATATAATAATGCCTATATTGGAATTTTATGGGTATAAATTAGAATTTATTGGAAACATACCACATTTAAGGGACTACCAATAAAGATCACTTCCCCTAGTTTTCTTCACCTGTTCTAGCCATGTTAGAAGTTACTCAGGAGCACTGTGCCACATTACCTTTTCATTACATATGTATGCACAACTGTGTCATCCATCAGCCCCTTTCCTTCATGAAGACTGTAAGGTATTGGGGGAAGGGTCCTTGACAAATACCTATTTTATATCTCCAAAATGCTATACACATAGTAGGTGCTCATCGTATACTTTTTAATTGAATCTTTTTGTTTGAAAATTGTATTCCTTATCTATTCGCTGGAAATGCAATAGGAGGTATTAAAAATAGAATACAGTGAAGAGTGCTGGTTTGCCATAGAAACTGCAATTTACATGGAGTGACAACCTCCAGCGTTGTCAGTTGCTGCAAAGCTAAATGGATTCTGAGTTGGCTAACGTACAAGTAAGAAACACATTATAAGTTAAGCTAGTGATGGAGTCCAAGTGTTTTCCATTATTTTATAAAGATACTAATGGAACATGATGTCCCAGGTTATTTTGAAAGATGCATAAAAACAAAAATCGGAAGAACACTCAGTAAGAGAACGTGAGCTAGAAAGCAAAGACATTCTTACAAATTTTCAGGTCAGTGTGATGGTGAACAAGTGCAGCAAGTCTCAAAACAAAAATCCCAGGATGTACAGTGTGCATTCTCCATCTGTAGGGAAAAAGGAGCTGTACACTCTGGAGCTGTACAAATTGAAAAGCAATGTAGAAATGGTGTGGTAATCAGCCTCAAGGACATATCATTGACAGTAATTTCACTCATTTTGCTTTTCTCATGCTCGGTCCCAGTTTTGAAGAATGACAAAGGTCGGAATATGCAGAGAAAAGCACTATAAAGGCACTATTGTCTATCCTCTGTCTTATCTAGATAAAGAATATAGTGCTGAACTTTGTAATAATATTGTGCAAATGGAAATTCCATCTTAAGGATTATTTTTTCCATATTGTTGTATTTCATTGTGGTGTATTGGAAAGTGATCTGGACTTTGAGTGAGAAGATGAGATTTGGACCATGGCACTTAAAAACTCTGTAACCTCAGGCAAGTCTTTTTCCCTTCTCTGAGCCTCAGTTTGCCTCATCTTGCAAATTAAAAACATTTCTCTCATGTAAGACAAGTGATAGCACACTCTGTTTTACAAATACAAGGTAACACTCAACTGCTGCAGGGGCCAGTCTTCTGATCTTTGAGTTTGGAATTAGCCATTTGACATAGTGTATCTTTAAAAATAATACTAATAAGATTATTTATCCCCTTTATTTACCTTCTTTTGTTTATCGCTTCAGCAAACTTAGCACTTTATCACTCTTAGCAAAGAAAAAGGAAACCTAAATCAATAGGCAGAAATATATTCTGCTTAGAAAAATACTTACATCTCATTCCTGTTAACAACATGAACCTTAATATCTAAGATTAAATAGACAAAATGTGATCATTCCAAACCACTAACTATTTAAGTTTTAATAAATATCTGATACTATCAGAAATAAATACCAGGAACTTTTATATAAGTTCAGAATTTTTTAGAAACTTTAAAACCCAATTCGATACTGCACCTCCCAGCATCTCAAAACTGAAATACTACTCTGTCATTCTGGCAGAAACTCCCCATCTAGCAACTCACAGAAAGCAGTGAAGGAGACCTGTGCTCCTCATCTGTCCCTTTCCCCACACGCTAGCTTTCTTATTCTTTTCTCCTCAGACCGGGCGGCCACATTTCTCATCATTCTGTAGTCATGCCATCAAAACTCTTGGCGCTCTCTCTGCAGGTGTGTAGAGAATAGGTCAGAATCCAAGTAGTTAGACATGACAGCTATTACCCACTTACAGTATACATATAGAAGGATTTCTATTCACAAAGGTTCTTATCCTACTCCACACCAAGGCTAAAATACTGTAGGCCATTTTGTTTTTTTTAAAGACTATTTATTTCAGATTTGAAGATTTTTCTGGGTTCAGTAGTCTGGTATTACCAAGAAGCTGCAGAATTTATGGCTAACATGGCCTGGGCTAACAGCCAAAATGCACTTCTCTCTAGCATTCTGCATTTAATACTTATAAAGGCTTAAAACATTGTAAGTAAAAATCAGTGGGTTGCAATAAACACGCAAGATACCAAAATGGAATCCAAACAGCTGTCTCTTAGCCATGTAAGTGATTTCTGTAAGATGGGGTGCCATTAGGTCTCCCTGACCTCCACCCTGGTTTATGAACAAGAAAAGCAATTTGTTAACAGGAACAGTCTGTCCAACTGAAGATCTCAGAGGAGAGCTGCACCAAGTCCTAATGGAACAGATGCTTTCATTCCAGAACCCTGTATACATTCTAGATTCTTCAGAACACCAGAAATAAATAGAGTAATGTAAGAAATGTAAAAACAAAACCAAACAGCAAACCAGTGAGTGGTACCAGTTTAGATATTTCACACACAAGACAAGGAACAAGTCTGTTTTGGATATCGCCTATGTCTGTAATGACAGAATCCAGAGTTCTCCTCACAGGAACTTCCCCTCTTTGAATTTTTATCACAGGAGTTTCTTTACATGGCACTTATAATATTCATTTTTTAATTACTTCTCAGTCCCCAGATATACATATTGAATCCGTATCCTTCTCCTGTGGTTCAAAACCAGAGCTGACTACCATCTTAACAGCTTACTCTCAGCGTGTCCAAAATCAGCATATTCTCAGCTTCCAAACCTATTTTTGCTCCTCCCATCCCCATTTTCCCTAAAACACTGTCGTTCTCAAGTTACATAAGAAGGAACCCCACTTCCTCACCCTGCATTATGTTATTGGCTTTGGGCTCCATCACTGCTGGCACATTAATTTATACGTACAATGTCTTTCAGACTGCCTCCTAATTTGTCTCACAACATCTAATCCTTGTTCTCTGTAATTCATCACTTATTATAGGGTCATCCCAGAATTACCATTTTAAGATATGCACTGATTACATTGCTTCTTCATCAGAGTTAATTAGTGGGCAATAATGAGGAGGGAAAAGTTAATACACATCCCTTCTATAGAAGATAACAGATAAGCCAAATGAAAAAAATAATTATCCTAATACCTAGATCTACTGTCAGTAGGTCAGGCTGTATGTATTGTGAGCCTAGGCATTATATGATAAAATACATGTTTTACTTTTAGACATCATAAATGTATTTCAGCGCCGTCAGCTGTTCTCTGCAATGTATATGATCTACCAGCTGTATCATAACATTGTATTAATCACTATTAAGAATTATTTTAAATTTGGTCAAGTCTCTCAGAGTACAAGCTTCAGTCTACCCTGTCATTTAGGGCAGCAGTCAGAAACTGCTTCCTGTTTCCACAGTTAAAATGAAACCAAGGAATATTTTGTGACATGTAGCAATTACGTGAAATTCAAATTTCAGTGTTTACTCCTTCACTGAAGCAAACCACATTTGTTAATGTCTTGTCAGAGGCTGCTTTTGCACTGCAATAATTTATTTGTATTGCTTTCAATAAGGTGCTAGGCCCACAAAATTTAAAATACTTAAACTGTGTGCTGACTCCTAGTTTAGCCACACTGAACACCGGCATTTAATGGATTTTCATTCTTAAATACCTTTCTCCAGTCAGCTCTAATTTAGGCTGCTATTTCTTTATTTTACTGTCCTCAAAATGCATAATTTTACTTCATTTGTTTATTTCCTGTAACATTTTGACTAGCCATTCTTATCAAATATGTCATTATTAATTTATCCAGAATTTTCTCTCTCAAAGATAAAAGAAACGTAAGGTTCTAACGTTCAGTTATTCTATTTCTGGCAACACTCTCCTGTGCACAGTATTCTTCTCCATATAGATGGTCAGTAGATTTTTGTTGAATACTGAATGAAACTAGCCCTTTTGGCCTAGATTTTAGAAAATTTAAATCAAATGTTAAACTTGTCAGTGAACTTTTCTAACATCACTCAAAAAATGAAGGGCAATATTTTTATCTAAATCCTGGCTGTTCACTAATGTGAGGGAGTAATGAGAGCCAGCCTTAAGGAAGGGAGTGGTTAAACATTGTCAAAATATTGTGGAAAGAGAGGGGGAGAGAGAGAGAATCAGAGCTCTTTGTAACTTCAAGCAATGATCAGTGGCACATCCTAGGATGAAGCACTGCATCTCTCTGGGCTAGAAAGCAGAGCCTCTGGGCATGTTTGTGCTGTTTCTGCCCTCCTGTCTCATCTCCTTGTGTGCAATAAGTACCAGCAAGGAGCTTTCATCCACGTCACTTACCTGCATTGAAGCATGCGTGTAATCACTTCCAACAAGCTGGCCAGGGGACTCAGCATTGGGCGTAGGCGGACTGCTGTCAGCTGCAGTACTGTTCTTCACTACAGAGACTGGAATGTAGTCCAGGCGGAAGTTGAAGGTGATCTGCAAGACAGCATCTTGCTCTCTCAGGAATCAAACACTGAAAACTCAAAGAAGAGGAACCTATTCAGCTTTTAGTATTTGTGACAGTTTTTTGTTTCCATGTGATACAAAAGCATTTATACATTTTTGAAAATCATTACTAGGAAAAATATCCAAGCACCATTGGAAGCATAAATCTGTAATGTTATACTGTTAGATTATCAAAATTATTAGGTAAAGAGGAAAAATGTGTCACATCCTGAATAATAGAAATGAATCACTAATCCCTTGAGTGATGATATCAACCTGAAACATTAATAGTTGAACATAGCCGGTATAGTTAATATTTATATAATGAATATAAAGGATGAAATACAGAATGATTACGTGGAGAATAACAGTTCATGCTTTTTTTTTTTTTTAATTTTGTTTTGGACAGGCAGAGTGGACAGTGAGAGAGAGAGAGAGAGAGAGAAAGGTCTTCCTTTACCATTGGTTCACCCTCCAATGGCCGCCGCAGCCAGCATGCTGTGGGCAGTGCACCACGCTGATCCAAAGGCAGGAGCCAGGTGCCCCCTCCTGGTCTCCCATGGGGTGCAGGGCCCAAGCACTTGGGCCATCCTTCACTGCACTCCCTGGCCACAGCAGAGAGCTGGCCTGGAAGAGGGGCAACTGGGACAGAATCTGGCGCCCCAACCGGGACTAGAACCCGGTGTGCCGCAGGCGGAGGATTACCCTAGTGAGCCGCGGCACCAGCCAGTTCATGCTTTTCTAAGAAACATTTTAACTAGCAAAACTTTTACATTTTGTACTTTGAATTTTTCCCTTGACAAATATTTGTAAAGAAGTTTTTATAACTATTTATGGAAAATATCAAATATAATAGAATGATAAATTTACCTGTTATATTTATCCTTTAATATGTTAATTGATCAGTCCATGATTAAACAGCCACCTGTGGGTGTATATATATACACACTTACATGTCATCTAATAAGAGATTTGACAAGTGACCACTGTAATAGGTTTTTACAGTAATTACTAAGTCCTGCAGTTCAGAAGAACACATAGCTCACTTAAACTTCTTACTCTACTTTTGTGTTGAGAATGCACATGAAGGCCTTTTACTCTGAATACAATAACATTATATATAGCATCTTTTTTTAACCGTTAATCTCTAAAAGTTAGGAATATAAAATTATCATACAGGGTTATAGTACTATATTTGCTTTTGCAGTGATTTTTTTTTTTTGCAATAAACATTACCTTTAGTGCTCTAAAGCACTCAAATTAAGATTTCAGAATTTTCAGATTAGCAGTATGGAAAAAAAAAAAAAAACCAGAACTACAAAACCTCAATTTTTCTAACTCTAATTAAAGTTTCAAACATTTTACTGAGGTTTCTTTTGTTCACTGACACTCATTCATTAGTTGGCTTTAGCCTTTAGTTAAGGACAGAAATGCCAAAGATGTGTCCGCTACAAATGACGTATCTGTCTGCTTTGCCGTCAGTGATGTTAAGGATTTTATGGATTGAGCAGCACCTACAACCTAATGCTCTGATGGGAGTTACTGCTGATATGCTTTTTTCATAGAAATGATAATATCTCTGTGGTCCTTCAGTCAAAAATTGTTTCTCAAAAAATAAAACCCCTATCCCAGTGCATCCTGATACCAGCACATATAATGTACTAATTCCTCAGAATGATATGCAAAGTAATGGTTTGTATTGCCTCATTATCAAATTTTAACTTAGATTAAGTATCTAACCCATATTATTTGTCTGTTCATTGTTTCTTTATTCTTCTTGAAATTCTTAATAAAAAGGGAAAAGATTCCATGTACTTCATAAGTAGAATTTTAAGAACTTAACCATACTTGCCTTCCTTCTCAATTCCTCTTCCTTCCTTCTTTTCCCTCTTTAATTTTACAATAACATAATTTCAAATTACTTTAGAATCACAAGCTTAGTGCACCACTCACCATAATGTTAAACAAGTAAATAGTAGAAAGACCACTGGTCAACAGGAGTATAGACAAGGGATATAAACAATAACCAAATCAGATGTCAGTTTCATTCTTATACTTTTGTTGTATTCTTTATTTTAATTTTTTTTTATTTTTATTTTTATTTTTTTTTATTTTTTTTGACAGGCAGAGTGGACAGTGAGAGAGAGAGACAGAGAGAAAGGTCTTCCTTTGCCGTTGGTTCACCCTCCAATGGCCGCCGCGGCCGGCGCGCTGCGGCCGGCGCACCGCGCTGATCCGATGGCAGGAGCCAGGAGCCAGGTGCTTTTCCTGGTCTCCCATTGTTGTATTCTTTATTAACTACCACATATGACAGAAAACATTTTTCTTTTGGGGATTGGCTTACTTCACTAAGCATAATGGTCTCCAGTTGCATCCATTTTCTTGCAAAAGAACGGATTTCATTTGTTCTTACAGCAGAGTAGTATTCCATTGTGTATATACACCACATTTTCCTTATCCAGTCATCAGTTGATAGACATCTAGCTTGATTCCATATCTTAGTTATTGTGAATTGAGCTGCAATAAACATAGGGGTACAAATAAGTCATTCATAATACTGATTTTGTATGCAATGTACACATTTATTTTAAAGGATTTATTATAAACATATTTTAAACCTGTATATACTTAAAACAGAGAATCATGAGAATCAAATAGTAGCACCAGAGAGAACTTTGGAGATCATCCAATATATGTGTTCTTTTCCCTAATGAGGAAACCGAGGTTCAGAAAGAGAAAGCAGTAAATGCTCAGGATATTATAATTTAAACATACAAATATTAAAACTTACCAGCTTCAAGAATTTTCATACAATATGCTTTTCACATCTGCAGTAACCACTAATTTTAATATCTAGTAAAATATGGTTTGTCTCCAATGTCTTACAAAGTTGTGACATGCTATGAGGACTCAAAAAGACATGCCCATGTTAGCACCAAGCTACTAATCTTAAACAAAAGCTTAGCAAGTGTTCAAAAATTGACTGTCACACAAAGATAAATAACACTTTGTTTAGGAAAGCTTTAATAGTTACCTTCTCTTCAAAAATTTTGTAGAAAATGCAATTATAAATTTCTCTTGCTGCAGAAACTTTTGAAATCCAGGCTGGGTTTCATAATATGTATTTTCCGTGAACTTTTTGAAGATCTCCCATGCTTCTGTATGCATAAGCCTCTGTGATGTTCATTAGATTCGATGAAAACTTTATTAAGATTTATAGGTATGCTTCTATTTGTTATTTAATAAAGGAAACATTAATTATAAAAGACCAAATGTTGAAATAACTACTAATTTACATAAGTAGGTAAAAATACCAATTCAGGGATAAGAAAAACAATATTTATGATATTCAAATGGCTCACTTCAAATATTTCTTTCAATCCTTTCCCTTTATTTCCCCTATATTATCATTTTAAATGCTGATTGAACTATTGCTGTTGGTATCCAGCAAAAGAAGGAGCTATTTATGTGAATTTAAGTACCAAAAATTCAAGTTATTAACTTCTCTCACCCTGAACCCTATCCTCACCCTGCTCCTGACCCTACTCTAAGAACCAGTTTAGACAAATTATCCTGATATGAAAGCTAGCTGTATGGATTAAAAGTTATGACAGTTTTATTATATTTACATGTTTCATTATGCTCAGCACATAATAATTTTCTTTCTTTTTCAGCTTTTTAATTAAATGAAGCCAAGTGGGATTTGCGTAAAGTGAATGTTTGCCATGAAGATAAACTGTTCCTGACGTTAAACTACTTTGAATTCATGATTTCATCTTTGTTGATTGTGATAAGTTAGCTTATTCTTGTATACTTTTTTTAAACTGTGGGTTTTTCTGGTACATTTAATTTATAGAAATGAGTAGCAACATTTAATATTCCACAAAGGAAACATCCAAGTGTTTTTAAAGCATATTAAATTCAGTGTATGCCACAGATTGAAATAAATGACAATGTAACTGTGAATTCATGTTTTAGAACTGCTCGCTCATTAGTAAAGGAAATCACACAGTTAAAGGAAATGTATGAAATGTATGTTAAAGAATTGTGAGTATTGTACAGGGATAAAGCATATGCATGAAAATGTCATGTTGAAAATTATACTTATTGAAGTTTCAGTTATAAAGGACGTGCACTGTTACAAATAGTGTTTTGTTCTTATTAATCATAATTAGATAAAGCTTCATAAAACAGGAAGCAGGAAGACCAGGATCTACAACTTGTTGCCTGACCTATGAATAGGAGCTTTTTTCTGGGATCTAAGACGCTCATTACTATTTGTCTCTAAGGCATCAGGCAGTGGAAACAACACATCCTGTCTCCAAAGTCATAATCCCCCATGTTTGGCAGTGTCACCCAGGGATCAAAACTACGAAAAGCTATCTTAACCCACAATGGACATTTTGCTTTTAAGATTTATGGAAGAAGCTTACCGTGAAAGCCCCATTCCCAGAATCCAGATGAAAGATCAGTTTTCCTGGTATGAATGAGTAACTCAGTGAAACATTTTTGAAAATCAAATTCTGGAGGGCAGCCCTATATTTGCAACCTGTTTTAGCATATAAGCACTTCTGCATGCATTATTTTGTTTCTCACAATCTTGTAGATTGATGGTGTATATTTCACCTAACCTGTAGAAGTAAGGGAAGATGATGACCAGAAATGAAAAATACAGTTCATGTCCAGGCTCTCAAACTCTCAAAGCTGATACATGTTCTGTAGTGTTATCCAAGAATGAATTAAGGAAAATAATTATTTAGTCCCACACAGTTTTTCCTAAGGGTTATTATTTGGTTTTCACTAAGAACTGATTAATAGACCATCCATTGAAAATTCTAGCCATAGTCTCAATCAAGAATCAGGTGTGCATCATCTGAGTTGATTTCAAAGAAGAATGGCAATTAGGAAAGCCACTGGAGTATGTTCATTAAGTTGTCTTGGAGAGTAATGTGTGTGCTAAGAAGAAAAAAGCCATCTTTGCAAAACAGTAGTCTATGAAAAATATGTATAAAGTAAAATTGTGTTAACCTTATCACATATTCCCAAATCTATTCAAAATAATTTTCCTAGTTCTTGTTCATAAGTAGCTAAGTATAATCATTTGTTCTAATACCTATAACTGGGTAACAATTTTTTAAATTTATTTTTTTAAAACTTTTATTTAATGAATATAAATTTCCAAAGTACGGCTTATGGATTACAATGGCTTCCCCCCCATATCGTCTCTCCCACCCGCATCCCTCCCCTTTCCCACTCCCTCTCCCCTTCCATTCACATGAGGATTCATTTTCGATTCTCTTTATATACAGAAGATTAGTTTAGCATACATTAAGTAAAGATTTCAACAGTTTGCTCCCACACAAACATAAAGTGAAAAATAATAGATGATTTTTTAAATGATGATGAAATCAGATCAGACCTATTGTCATGTTTAATCCCAGTGAGAGTCAAGTTGGGAATTGATAATTTCTTTTTTTTTTTTCTTTTTTTTTTTTTAACAGAAGATCAGTTTAGTATACATTAAGTAAAGATTTCAACAGTTTGCACCCCCCATAGAAACACAAAGCGAAATATACTGTTTGAGTACTCATTATAGCATTAAGTCTCAATGTACAGCACATTAAGGACAGAGATCCTACATGAGGAGTAAGTGCACCGTGACTCCTGTTGTTGACTTTACAAATTGACACTCCTGTTTATGGCATCAGTAATCTCCCTATGCACCAGTCATGAGTTTCCAAGGCTATGGAAGCCTTTTGAGTTCACCGACTCTTATCTTGTTTAGACAAGGTCATATTCAAAGTGGAGGTTCTCTCCTCCCTTCAGAGAAAGGTACCTCCTTCTTTGATGACCTGTTCTTTCCACTGGGATCTCACTCGCAGAGATCTTTTGCCAGAGTGTCTTGGCTTTCCATGCCTGAAATACTCTCATGGGCTTTTCAGCCAGATTGGAATGCCTTTAGGGCTGATTCTGAGGCCAGAGTGCTGTTTAGGACATCCACCATTCTATGAGTCTGCTGAGTATCTCACTTCCCATGTTGGATCACTCTCCCCTTTATTTATTCTATCAGTTAGTATTAGCAGGTACTAGACTTGTTTATGTGCTTGCTTTCTTTGACTCTTAGTCCTTTCATTATGATCAATTGTGAACTGAAATTGATCACTTGGACTGGTGAGATGGCATTGGTACATGCCACCTTGATGGGATTAAATTGGAGTCCCCTGATATGTTTTTAACTCTACCATTTGGGGCAAGTCAGCTTGAGCATGTCCCAAATTGTACATCTCTACCCTCTCTTATTCCTACTCTTATGTTTAACAGGGATCACATTTCAGTTAAATTTCAACACTTAAGAATAACTGTGTATTAATTACAGAATTAAACCAAACAATGATTGTGAGGTGGTTATAAAAGCTCCTATTCACCCCTCACTCCACTTCCAACTTCCGCCATTAACATCTCACTGTAGTCTACTTGTCACAATAATGAACCACATTTTGTCCCAATTCCTTTTATCCCTCCCACTATCAAATAATATTACATTCCATAAAATTGACTTAGAAATTTAGAAGTTACAGGGGCTGGTTTTGTGGCACAGCAAGTTAAGCTGCCTCTTTCCACACTGGCATCCCATATCAGAGTGCCAGTACAGGGCCTGGCTACTCCACTTCCAATCTGGCTCTCTATTAAAGTGCCTGTGAGGGCAGCAGTAGTTGGCCCAAGTGCTTGGGCCCCTGCCACCCAAGTTTGAGACTCTGGCTCAACCCTGGTTGTTACAGCTATTCAGGAAGTGAATCAGCAGTGAATTTAGAAATTCCCTCTGCATTTCTCTCTCATATTCTGTCACTGTCTCTGTCACTCTGCCTTTCAAATAAATAAATGTTTTATACTTTTTGAAATCACAATTGGAGTTCGAGGTCAAATACTACTACAAATAATAAAAACTAATGAACTATAATTAGCTTTGTTGGTCTGCTCACATCTCAAAATTACCTTCCAGCTAGTGTGCAACTGATGAAATGATATTGACAGAGTACATCTAATCTGTTGGTTAAACCTAATGGTACTGAATCATTACCCAAGACACTTAAGAACAAGGTGTAGGGAGTCCTCCCTATTGAATATCAGTAAAGGTTTTCTAGCCTGCATTTTGTGCTTTCTTCTGATCATTGAAATAACTGCCATAGTAAAACTGCTTAGGGAATTTCATTGTTTAAAATCCAGTGGCTTCTCTATAGAGTTGTTGATTTGGAGAAGTGACTCTACAGAGAATTAGAACTTGGAAGTTTAATAGGCAAAACTGCAAAGAGACTCAACTATGATCTCCTTACACACTGTGACATGGGCAAAATCACATAAATGATAGCTTTACCTTTGCTTCACAGTTAGAATTGAACTTCAACTGGACTCACTGTATTCAATGTGGATTTACCACTCTCGTACTTTTCTACCTAGTTTGAGAGTAAAATCCTAACTTAAATTTTGATATAAATGATTTTCACTTTATAATATATGATGAATAACTTGTTACATTTTGCTCAGCATACTTAAATTCGGATTAGCTATTCCTAAGAGTAAAGAAATAGTGTTAGGTATGTTGATCTTATTATTTTACACATAAGCAATATCCCTCACTTGTCAGTTACAATTCTGGCATAGTGATTTGGGGAGATTGGATCTTGTTATAACCTTAGAGTTTGACAGTTACTTCCTTTCTTGTTATTATGAGAACCTCCCTAGAGGTACATAAAGGAGTGGTTATTCTAAATAAGGCATAACATCATTGTTTGGGGATAAACAACATTAAACATGGTGTTTTAAGAATGACTTGTGACAAACACATTAGCTAGAGAACCTTGGGGACAAATATTTGATGGACTCATAAAGACTTAGCATTTCTCAGACTACACAGAAGTCATTAAGTTTAAAATCTTAAATAGTACTTTCCATACACCAACAAGAAGCCCTTCAAGGTCAGATCAATAATATATCTAATGATATTTTTCTAGTGGTGGAAAAAGTTTGAGTGCTGGGTGGAGACAAGTATGCATATGTTAACCACTAATTTTCTTTCTGCATTTGTCATTTATAAATTTTCCTATTCTTTTAACTACTTATAAATTTATGCACATATTTTTGTCACACACACATTTGAGTTTTATTTATACAAATTTTTAATAAAGCACCACTCATTTAGACTGAAATAGAAAAATGTCAATTTCACCCAAATGATGTTATGTCTGTTTACATTAAAAATGTTGTAAGCGAAGTTGAAAGGTCCCTACCCTTCCATAGGGACACTGGAAAAACTGGCATAAAGTGAACTAGTTGTATTGGAAATCATGAAAACAGTCAAAAGTTAAAAGCAATGAAGCAAATGCTTAAATGAAGAAAAGGGCAACTGAAACATAATAGGTTGATGGCATTTTTGTCTTACCCTTTCCTCTTCTCCCCAGTCAGCAGTGGTTATTAAAGAGAGCAGGATGCTTTTCTAGTATGGGTTTCTTTTGTGGGATGTGTTGGGCACCAAAAAATATGTTGTGCCCAGATCGTTAGATCCCCGCAGAGACCCTGATCCCTGCAGAGACCCCCAGAGAGTCGATCACACCGAACTGCAAAAGCAAGGTTTATTCAGGAGTACAAGCCTGACAGGGACCCCATCCAACCAACCAGCACAGCGGAGGAATGAGTGAGGCCCCGGTCTTTGTTTGGGAGAATTTTTAAAGGAAAAAAGGGCCACATCAGCAGGAAAAAAGAGTTATATACAGCATGGAGGCTTTGGGCGCAGGAAGTTACTTTGTTTATCAATCTCTACTGTGCTGTCCTTGGTCTACCGAGCAAGCTGTCCCTGGTAAGCTTTGATATCTCTGGAATGCCTGCTTTTACAAGGATTCGGGTCTACTATGGGAAATGGAGGCTGCTTTTTTTATTGTTTTAAAATGGAGTCACTTTGGTTCTTCAGATGAAGAATAGAGCTTGTCTTCCCCCCACACACCCCACCCAAAAAAAAAAAAAAAATCAGCATGTGTGTAGTTTTGCTTAAAACAACTACCTAGGGGTTTGCCTCTGATTCATCTCAGAAGTCCCTCTAGATGTGAAAAATGGTTATGCAGATAATGATGTCTTGAAAGCACCAAAGAGTAAATGAACAAACCTTTGCTGCCTATGGCAGAAGACCACAGTTGGGACAAAGACCCACAGCTAAAAGCCCAGGAGGACCAATTGGTCAGTGTGATACTTTGGAGAATAGGGTTTTCCAAATTCTATTAGAGTGGGCAATTCAATAATCAACAATTGGAGAATCTACTAGAGAAGTCCACATCAGAACAGGCAGAATTAAAAAAAAAAAAATAGAAATCAGTGAACCTTAAGATGGATCAGGTGAAATGAGAGAATCAGAAACAACAGCTACTGAGACCTACCAGATACCATCAAGCATACCAGTATATGCATTGGAGTCAGAGAGAAGACAGAAAGAATACTTGAAGAAATGTCTGAAATCTTCCCAAACTTGTCAAGAATCTAATACTCAAAAGGTTCAGTGGACTCCCTCGTAATAAGCACAAAGAGACATGATATAATCAAACTATTGAAAGAGAATTAGAAATAAGCAAAGAGTGACTCAACATGTACCAGGGGTCATCAATGAAGTACTAAAACAGTTAACCAGGAATTATGTGACACTTACTCTTTAAAAATGAAGTATAAAATATACCTTCCCAAATAAAAGGTAACATTTATTTTTAATAGGCATACCTTATAAAACATGGTAAAGGAAAACCTTGAAAATGAAAAAAATACTAGACAGAAATGCAAAGCTGTATGAAGAAATGAAATTAAGAGATGACTACATGTATTAAATTTTAAGATAGTATTGTTTTTGTCTGGAACTTTGTTTCCTAGGTAAATAATCAATTCCGAGCCATTTGGTGTGCATTCAGTGCCTCCAAGAAGCAGAATGACTCCATCCACCCACCCAACTCCAAAAAGTAGCTTGTCAGCACAACCTGAGCGGCTCAGCCCTCTCAGGTCCTGAGAAGCTGACAGATAGCACTAATACGCACTAATACACACTAATAATGATTTTGGGAAGCTACCAAGCAGTCTTCCCAGATGGACTCAGCCATTAGGCAGCATCCAGTTGAACATTCCATTCTCAGAAACGTGGCCTGCTGAGAGCCTAAGAAGTAGTTGGACAGATTGCCCTGAGCAGATCAGCTCTTGGAGGGTCTGTTACATCACCTATATAGCTCCTCAACACAGCTGCCCCATCTAGGCCTAGAGGTGTGGCCTTGCCCCCACGTTACACTGCCACCAAGCATTCTTCACACCCACCTCTGTCCACCACAGCTACCCTGCCCATGCTAAAACTGATGAGTACTCTGTGTTGTAAATGAGTTCATCATCTAAGAGGGCTACATCCCAGCTAGGTGCATAATCCCACAAACCCTGAAACATAGGCTACCTGCACAAAAATGTCAGCATTGATACATCTGAAGTAACTACACAGACGCCATCAAAGTGCCCATCTGAAACCAAAGACAACATCATAGGATCCATCACCAGGATAGTCTTTCACAACCAACATGAGATGGGTAGAGGCAACTGACCTGTCAGATACACAAAGCTAATGTTTGATATTAGAAGCATGAATCTAAGATTGATGCCTCTGAAATAAACTAAGACCAGACTCAAAAGAAAAAGGACTTTGACAATTTTGGAAGAATTTAAAATAATTCAATGCTAGAGAACTTAATGAAATTAAGTTATGGTTAGAATGAGAAATTCAGCAAAGAGCTAAAAGATCATTAAAAAAAAACACAGGAACTAATAAACTCAATAAATGAACAAAGTATACAGTGGAAAACCTCAAAACCAATTCAGATTTAGCATAAACACTATTTCTGAGTTTGAAGACAGATGTTATTAAATAATCTCTCATTATACCAGAAAAAAAGGGAAAAGTGATTAAATCCTTTGAGATTTATGAAACATTGAGCGAGCAAACCTGCACATTATGGGTGTTTCAGGAGAAGAGAAGATAAATGGAAGGAAAACTCCAATAATTGCTGAAAAAGTTCCAAATTTTCTGAAAGGCACTGCCTGGTCTAGGAAGCTCAAGGAACCCCTGATAGATTGAACTAGGCATTTTATGTGCAAACTTTAAATAGTATAAGACAAACTGAATTCCAAAAATATGAGAGAAAAACATCAATTAACATAAGTGAATCCCTGTTAGGTTAGCAGTAGACTTCCTAGTAGACTTCCTTACATACTAGAGTAGAATGGAATGATTGATTCCAAATTCTGAAAGAAAGAAAAAATCCCTACCAAGAACAAATACTTTCCACAACAAGAAAAATTGAGACGATCAACCACCACCTTGGTCCTATAAGAAATGCTTAAGGGAGTACTACACTGGAAGCAAAAGATTAACTCCCATTGAGGAAACAAAACATTACAAAAGACAATACAAAGAAAAATCAAACATTAAAGCACAAAACCAGCAAACCACAAAAAGGAACACATGTTATGGAAAAAAATTTGTAAGATGACAAGAGTATGACTGCTTTTTAGTTAGGATCTTGAATGTAAATGGATTAAATTCCCCAAGTGAAATACATGGACTGGCTGAGTAGATTAAAAACTAAGGTCCTACAACATGCTCTGTACAGGAAACTCACTTCACCAGTAAAGATACACATAGACTGGGGTTGAAGAGAAGGAAAAAGATATATCATGCTAATAAACAACCAAGCAGGAACAACTATATACTTCTCTCTGTATTTTAATTCAAACACTAAAAAAAAAGATATGGGGTCCACTAAGTAATAAGGAGATAATTCAAGAAGCAATAACAGTTGTAAATATATATGCCCAACATGAGAGTACCTAATTATATACAGCAAACATTACCTCTAAATAGAATAGTTCAGGATTTCAGTGCCCCACTTTCATGGGTGGACACAGATCACTCAGTCAAAAAGTCACAGTGGTAACATCAGAGGTAACCTGTACCACAGACCAAATTTATGGAACAGTTCATCCAGTAGCTGCATGGTAAACATCCTTCTCCCCAGCACATGAAACATTCTCCAGGATAGGCAATATGTTAGGTAACAGAATGTACCTGTCAATTTGTAGAGAATCAGTTTCATAGCATGTAGTTCCTCTGATCTCAATGGAATAAAACTAGAAATCAATAGGTGGAACTTTAGAAATTAGGCAAATACATAGAAATTAAAACATTCTCTCAAATGAACAAAAGATCAATGAAGAAATAGGAAAATTTAAAATTTCTTGAAAGAAATGAAAATGCAACTAACTAAAACCAATCAATTGGATATAGCCAAAGCAGTAGTAACAGCAAAATTGATAGCAAAAGCAAGTATATTTATATAAAAAAAATAAGTAGTTAACATAACCTGAAGTACCTCAGGGACCTAAAAAATTAAAAACCAAACCAAATCCAAATTTAGCAGAATAAAGGAAACTGAGCAGAAATAACCACTAAATAAGCAAAAACTGTTCTGAAGATCAACAAAACAAGTTGGCTTATGTAAGTTAATTTTAGTTGACAAACAACACTAATGAAGAAAACGATTAAAGAGATCACAACTGATATCAGAGAAATACAAATGGTCATTATGGACTGTCATGGAAAACTATGCCCAAATATTGGAAAATCTAAAAGAAATGTTTGAACTTCTAGATCCATAGAACCTGCCAAAATTGAACCAACAAAGACATAGAAAACAGATCAATGAAAATGAGATTTAATCGTCAGTAACAAAAAGACCTCTATCAAACAAAAGCTCATGACCAGATGGTTTCACTTCTGACTTTTGTGAAGCATCTAAAGAAGCACTAACAGTGCTCCAGCATTTGAAAATAATGAAATGGAACAGACCCTTCCCAGCTCATTCATGAGACATCGATGCCAAACAAAAGAAAAAAAGAAAACAAAAGTCACAGACTAATATGCATGATGTACATAAACTCAACAAAATATTAAAATTAATTGAATACAATACTACAGTAAAAGGATTATAGACATTGGTAAGTGAGATTTATTACAAGGATCTAAGAATGGTTTGACATTAGCAAATAAATAAACATGATAAATAACATCAACAGAATGAAGGGAAAAAAACCATATTGTGATTTCTATAGAAAAAAAACTTACAGTTCATTATAAAAAAAAATAGGTATAGGATGAATGTGCCATTAAGACAATACAGGTGATACAGGACAAACCAACTGCCAGTATCACTCTGAATAGGGAAAAGCTGAAATCCTTTTGTCTAAGATCAGGATCGAGATGAGCATATCCACTTTCAACAATTATTCAGGACAGTATTGCAAGTGTTGGACAGCACAATAAGCTGAGAAAGATAAAGTACCCAAATAGGAAAGGTGGCAAATTATTTTATATATCACAGAAAACCAAAACATGATTCAGTCAATAACCGCTTTCAGTCAAGTTGCCGTATACAAAGTCACCATGTACAAATAGCTTATTCCACACTGGTAAAAAAAAGTTGCTGAGAATAAATCTAGAAAGTGGGGTCAGCAGTTAAGATGCCCACATCGCACACTGGAGTTTGATTTCCAGTGCTAACTGTACTCCAGCTTCCTACTAATGCAGATCTAGTAGGCAACACTGGTGGCTCAAGTAAGGAAAATCAAAGAAATGGGGCTGGCACTGTGGCACAGTGAGCTAAGGCACCACCTGTAGCTCTTGCATCCACTATGTGCACTGATTCAAGTCCCAGCTGCTCCACTTCCCATCCTGCTTGCTGTTCATGTGCCTCAGAAAGCAGCGGAGGAAGGCCCAAGTGTTTGGGCCCCTGCACCCACGTGGGAGACTGGGATAAAGATCCTGGCTTGGGTTTGGCAGCCCTGGCCACTGCTGCCATTTGGGGGGTGAACCAGCAAATGGGAGAATTTCTCTCTCCCTCTCTCCCTCCCCCCTCCCCCTTTCTCTCCCCTTCTTTATAACACAGCCTTTCAGATATTAAATGAATCTTTAAAACATTTTTAAGAAGTCAACAAAGCCATACAATTCACAAAAGTTAGAAAAACATATCTAGGAATAATTGACATAGAAAAATTGACATAGAAGTGATTGACATGTATGAAGAAAATCCCATAATACTGATTACAGAAATGGAAGACACACAGTAGAAAGAACGATCATGAATTGAAGAATTAATATTTTTAGAAATATCTTCACTATCCAAGGTGATCTGCTAATTCAACGTAAGTATTTTTACCAGAGATCATCTTCACAGAACTAGAAAAAAAAAAAAGCCACAAAATTCACATGGATTTACAAGAGATCCAGAATATATAAACATTTCTTGAACAATAACAAAGCTAGAGCCATTATAATACCTGAATTCAAAACATTCTACAGTGACAAGTGTCAGGCAGAGTGCCTAAGCCACTGCTTGGGATACCCACATTCTATATCAAGGTGCTTGGTTCAAGTCCTGGCTAATCTGTCAGGATTATTGATGGCTGTAAGGCTACAAACAGAATAGAATGGATATCTTCTAAGGTTTTAAGTCACAGAAATATAATTGGCAGCAATTAACTGAATATTTAAATAGTAGAGAGGATTTTAACTCTTCCCAATACAATTTGTAAAGGTCAGAGGTGATAGGTAAGCCTAGTATCCTGATCACTATGCAATATATACAGGTACTGAAATGTTAACACTTTGCGGGGCCAGCACTGTGGCCTGGAGTGCCGGCATCCCATATGGGCACAGATTCTAGTCCTGGCTGCTCCACTTCTGATCCAGCTCTCTGCTATGGCCTGGGAAAGCAGAAGATGACCCAAGTCCTTGGGCCCCTGCACTCACATGGGAGACCCAGAAGAAGCTCCTGGCTCCTGGCTTCAGATCGGTACAGCTCCAGCCGTTGCGGCCAATTGAGGAGTGAACCATCGAATGGAAGACCGCTCTTTGCCTCTCCTCTGTGTAACTCTGACTTTCAAATAAATAAATCTTAAAAAAAAAAAGAAATTTTTTTGCAACTAATTATGTGCAGCTACAGTGCAATTTAAAATATATTTTAACAGCCAAAAATATGTTTAAGATTTATTAGAGAGAGAGAGAAAGAGAACAGTCTTCCATCCAGTGGTTCATCCCTCAAATGGCCACAATGACTGAGGCTGGACCAGGACAAAGTCAGGAGCTTGGCACTCAATCCAGGTCTCCAATGTGGGTACAGAGGCCCAAGCACTTGGGCCATTTAGTTTTCCAGGTGCATTAGCATGGAGTGGGAACAGAAGCAGAGCAGCCAGGACTTGATCCAGCGCTCAGATGAGATGTTAGCATTGCACTTGACAACTTAATCTGCTGTACCCTAATACTAGCCCTAACAGTGAATATTTCTTTTAAAAAATTATCTGATCTCAAAGAAAATTGCATGATATAGTTATAAATCTATAAAAGGTATGCAATATAAAAATTAATTTATGACAGGAGTAAAAAATGTATATAACTGCATAGCTATAGAAGCTAAGTTGCTATTAATAAAAACTGTATTAAAAATTTTATTAATTTAACTCCCAGGGAAGTCATTAAGAAAATAAACTTAAAACATACAGAAAGGAAACCAATAAGTCAAATAGTCTATGGGGAAAATATCAAAAAACAGTAATGAAAAAATTGAGTAGTAGATACACTATATAGAAAGCAAATGGCATAACTACAGGAGTCAGCTTTGCTTATCAATAATTAAATACAAATACCTGAAAAGTTTAGATTAACTAAATGAATTTTTAAAATCTCACTGTACACTTTACATCAGAGTCCTTTTTTAATTTTTTAATTAATTTATTTATTTATTTATTGGACAGGCAGAGTTAGACAGTGAGAGAGAGAAAGGTCTTCCTTTTTTCCCATTGGTTCACCCCCCAAATGGCTGCTATGGCTGGCGCACTGTGCTGATCTGAAGCCAGGAGCCAGGTGCTTCCTCCTGGTTTCCCATGCGGGTGCAGGGCCCAAGCACTTGGGCCATCCTCCACTGCCTTCCTGGGCTACAGCAGAGAGCTAGACTGGAAGAGGAGCAACCGGGACAGAACCAGCACCCCAACTGGGACTAGAACCCGGGGTGCTGGCGCCACAAGTGGAGGATTAGCCAAGTGAGCCACGGCGCTGGCCCAAGAGTCCTTTTTTTAAATATTTATTTATTTGAAAGGCAGAGTTATAGAGAGGCAAAGACAGAGGCAGAGAGAGGTCTTCCATCCACTGGTTCATTCCTCAGATGGCCACAAAATCCAGAGCTGCACCTATCTGGAGCCAGGAGCTTCTTCTGGGTATCCCACATGAGTGCAGGGCCTAAGGACCTGGGCCATCTTCCACTGTCTTCCCAGGCCATAGCAGAGAGTGGATTGGAAGTGTAGGACTTAAAACGGTGCCTATATGGGATGCTGGGACTGCAGGCAGCAGCTTTACCCACTGCACCACAGCACTGGCCCCCAGAGTCTCTTTAGATGGAAAGACCAAAACAAGTTGGGAGTGAATAGATGGGGAAAGATGTTCATTTTATATATATATATATATATATATATATATACACACACACACATATATATACATATATATGTATACATATATATGTGTATATATATGTACACGTATATATACACAAAACATAGAATACATTCTTCTAAAGTTCACATAAAGTTACTTCAACTTAGAACATATCTTCAACGAGTGTCAAATTTTAAAATATTGAAATTCCAACAGTATCTTCACTATCCACAATGGAATGCTACTAAACCTAAGGAAAGGACAACTGGAAAACTCAGTCTTGTATCACATAATGTCAACTGAGTCAGTAATGGAACACATACACCACCATTCCTCTACCACAAATGTTACACAAGGAGATTTTAGCTTTTGTAACAAGCTAAAAATTACATTTTGTAATGTCAAGCTTATGGAATTTCCCTTTAAGGGAACTCATTTTTATCCTGCCATAAAAATGTACTTTTGCATAGGCAGTAAGAAAAATCATTAATCTGTCTAGTATTTTTCCCCTAGAAAATGTATAAATCTACTATTTTAGTGAATTTTTATTCTTACTTTCCACCTTCCAAGGAGAGAATATATATGAAATATCCAAGGGATGTAAAGATCTAAGCCTTTTATGACTGTTTATCTCATCCTCTTACCTCAGACCAAAAGTTATCAGTGACTTTATGACATTAAACAAAAGGACAATGTGATGTTAGCAACATGGTGGAATAGGAGTCTTTAGGCACTGTCTACCTACAAACTCACCAAATAAACCTCTCTCAGGGCTCAGCTGCCTCCCAGAAAGAATTGAGTTGAAAGACCACTGCACTGGACAACTGAGAAAATATTCACACTGAACAGCTTGGAAAAGCTAAGGCACATTTGGCCATGGATCCTACTCCAGGCACTAAGTCATACAATTGGAAAGGAATTCTCACCAACCAGTTTTTTCCTGAGGACAGCAAAGTTTGGACCAGATATATTGCACCCTAACTCTAAAGTTCCCCACAGTTTGGCTCTTAATTCACCAACTCTGAGAACAGGAGGCATTAGACAAGAGTTTCTGGAAGCCACAGAAAAAAAGTGACAATTTTATATGGGCACACATTTTTATATGGGTCTCATCACTCAGGATCAGAGCCAACAAAGAACTAAAACTCAGATTTTCCAGATTCTTTTTGGAAAGGAATTGCCAGCATACTCTACCAACAGTTGCTAATGACAGCTGAGCTTCTCACTGGCCTGTTTCAGAGAATTAACATGGCCAACTGTATCAGCTGACTTCCAGCAGCCTGCACACACCTTATTCCTCAGCTCACCCCAGTAATAACTGTGGTCTACCAATTCCTCTTAGGAGGAGTTTGTCCATGCATTGAACAGCCCAACTTTTATACCCAAGGAACTCATTCTAAGCCTCTTAGCTCTGAGAGCAGATGGAATTCTGCATTCCTAAGTCACCCTAGATCCATGAAAGCAAACAGGTGGACATACAATGGGACAACCCCCGTGGCTGTCTCCCCAAGACCACAGGGTGCTTTCTGAACAAGAACGCAAGCATCTTTCACAGACCCACCCCAGGGCTTAGGTGCAGACTGAGTCAGAAATAAACACATAGGCTCAGTGTCACTGTGTGGGAAGGAACTAAAACACATCTAAAATCTTGGTGCTCCTACCACATACTGACAGTATATAGTGCATCCTAACCCTCTTGGAGCCAGCAGAAACAGAGAACAGCAGTTTGGACAAAGACCTTGAGAGGCACCTTAGAAAAAGATTGGACGAATTACTGAGATTCTTCTCCTAGGCAAGGCCAGACTGCCAAGCCTAGGAGAGGCAGTTGTGTCATCTAATATGTGTAAATCCCCCTTTTAAATAAAAAAGTGAAAGATACGTGATTTATTCAACTGCGAATTCAAAATAATTTTCACAAAGACACTCACCAAGATCAGCAGAGCAATACAAGAGCGAAAGAGTAACTTCAACAAAGAGTACAAAAAGAGTAACTATACTGAATGTTATTCAATATAGAGATTTAACAGCATGAGATTAAAGAAAGCATTAGTGAAGTAGGGCAGTTACTCTTAGGAGGAAAAAGAGTAAAGATCCCTTAAGAGACTTATGGGACACCAATAATTGTAATAGGTTCAAATTTCATAGAATTTATGGTACAAATATTCTCAAGCTTGAAGAAGGAAAGAGAAATCCTGATATAGGTAACTCAAAAAGGACACAAAGCAACATGAATTTGAAGAGGCCCACATTGAGATGAATCATTATCAAACTGTTCACAGAAAATAGTTTTTAAAGTAGCAAGGACAAAGCATTTTGTCACATACAAAGGACCCAGTATAATAGTATCAGTTGGGGCCAGTGCTGTGGCATAGCAGGTAAAGCCACTGCCTGCAGTGCCAGCATCCCATGGGGGCGACTGTTCGAGTCCCAGCTGCTCCACTTCCACTCCAGCTCTCTGCTATGGCCTGGGAAAGCAGTAGAAGATGGCCCAAGTGCTTGGGCCCCTGCACCTGCGTGGGAGACCTGGAAGAAGCTGCAGGGTCCTGGCTTCTGATTGGCGCAGGATCGGTGCAACTCCAGCCATTGCAGCCAGTTGGGGAGTGAACCAGCGGATTGAAGACCTCACTCTCTGTCTCTGCCTCCTTTTCTCTCTCTGTGTAACTCTGACTTTCAAATAAGTAAATAAATCTTTTTTTAAAAAAATGATTATTAGTTGATTTTTCAGCAGAAATCTTGTAGACCGAAGTGGGATGATAGGTTGAAAATCCTGAAGAAATTTGTTTAAAATACCAAACAAGAACACTATACCAAACAATCCTATCTTTCAAAAATGAAAGAGACATTGACTTTCTCAGACAAGCAAAAGCAAAAATGAACAGAGTTTGCATCACTAGCCATACCATAAAGGGCACAGTAAAGTAAGTCCTTCATTGGAGAGAAAAGGTTACTAACTTGTAACATGAAAATGTAAACCTTATTTTTAAAAAGTACATACTCAAATTCAAAATGCTCTAATGTATTAATGGTGGTTGCTCACATATAAAGTCACCTATAAAGTGATCTCCACTAAAAGAATAAAACAGAATTATGAAAGTCAATAGATACATAAATTTGAGGGGCCAGTGCTGTGGGTAGAAAGTAAAGCCACCACCTACAGTGACGGCAATCCATACAGGCACTGGGTCTAGTCCCGGCTGCTCCTCTTCCAATCCAGCTCTCTGCTATGGCCTGGGAAAGCAGTGGAAGATGGCCCAAGTCCTTGGGCCCCTGCACCTGCGTGGGAGACCTGGAAGAAGCTCCTGACTTTGGATCGGTGCAGGATCAGCACAGCTCCAGCCACTGTGGCCAGTTGGGAAGTGAACCAGCGGATGGAAGACCTCTCTCTCTGTCTCTCCCTCTCTCTGCCTCTCTATCTCTGAATTTCAAATAAATATGTAAATCTTTAAAAATAAGTAAATTTAAGGGATACAAGTTATTAAGATGTGTATTGTGACATCAAAACTGTAAACCACTAGGAAGAAAAGTGAATTTTTTGTATATAATCAAGTTGTGATTGGCTTTTATGTAAGCCTCAGGATAACCACAAACCAAAATCTATAAGACAAACACGAAAGATGAAAAGAAAATATTTAAATCATAGCACTGCAATGAACCATCTCACCACATAGAAGAAAGTGAGAGGAAGAAACAGAGACCTACAGAGCAACCCCAAAATAATTTACAAAATTGGTACTATTAAGTTCTTATCTGGCAGTAAGTACTTTGAATGTAAATGTATTAAATTCTTCAAACAGCATAGAAGGAACATACATAATACATAATGCATTTCTTTTTTAAAAACCTGAAGACAGGATTTGGATTTTTTATTTTACAATAAAGAAATATAAGGATTTGAAGAGATAGCTATATTTATAATGATTGGATATTATACAATGTATATAGGATTATCACATAGTACCCCAATGTTTCTAAGTCTGCTTAAAAGCTTGTCAATTAAAATCAAATCAGAGTATGCTAAAGGGATTAAATAAAAGGGGGATGGCCACTTTGCCTACCAGTTAAGATGCTGGTAAGAAAGCTGCATCCCACATGGGAGTGCTGCGGTCAACTCCTAGTTTCAATTTCAATTAGTATCCTTCTAATTCAGGCCCTGTGAGGCAGTGGTGAGGATTCAAAGAATTGGGTTCCTGTTATTCACCTGGGAGTCCTGGATTGCATTCTTGGTTCCCAGCTTCAGTGGACCAGCTCCACCACTACAGGCATTTGGGGAATGAGTCATCAGATAAGAACCCTTTTTCTCTCTCCCCCTCCCCCCCTCTCCTTGTCTCCTCCCTCCCTCTCCCTCTCCCTCTCCCTCTCCCTCTCCCTCTCCCTCTCCCTCTCCCTCTCTCCCTTTCTCATATTAGGCTGTATCTAATAAAATTTTAAAGATTTATTTATGTAAGAGGGAGGCAGAGGGGGAGGGGGGAGATGGGAAAAGGGAGAGAGTGGGGAGGGGAAAGGGGAGAGAGGGAGAGGGGGAGAGATCCATTTTCCATCCACCTGTTAACTCCCCAAATGGCCCCAATGGCCAGGACTGGGCCACACCAAAGCAGGGGCCTGGAACACCATGTGTGTCTCCGACATGGGTGGCTTGATCCCCATCCCTTGGACCAACTTCTGCTTTCCCAGGTACATCAGCAGGGAGCTGGATTGGAAGTGGACCAGCCAAACTCAAACTGGCTCCTCTATGGGAAGCTGGCATTGAAGGCAGATACTTAATTCGCTGTGCCAGAACACTGGCCCCTTAATTTTTTTCTTAATGTCTAGAAGATAGTCACTTCTCCTTAAAGGGTACTCATAGACTAAAAGTGAAGGGGTAGGGAAAGGTATTCAATGCAAATGGAAACCAAAAGAGGAGTATCTCTACTTCTATCAGATAAAGGTGACTTTAGGTCAAAAACTATAAAAGAGGTCATTATAAAGAGGCAACAAGGTGAAGTTATCAAGCGGATATGACAATTGCAAATAAACTTATATGCAGTATTGGAAAGTAAAATTTAAGATATTTAAAAGGAAGGAGTACAAAAGTAAGAATAGGGGATTTCAATACCCTGCTTTTAACAACAGACAGAAAAATTAGTAAGAAAACATCAGATCTGAACTATACTTCAAACCAAATTGTTCTGAAGATATGCACAGAACATTCCATCCAACACCAGCAGAAAATACATTAATCTCAAATACTCACATGTTCTTTTATATATATGTATGTATGTGTGTGTGTGTATATATCTATATGGTGAACACATTTCATTTTTTTTATCTTTTATTTAATGAATATAAATTTCCAAAGTACGACTCATGGGTTACAATGGCTTCCCCCCCCCATACCGTCCCTCCCACCCACAACCCTCCCCTTTCCCACTCCCTCTCCCCTTCCATTCACATCAAGATTCATTTTCGATTATCTTAATATACAGAAGATCAGCTTAGTATACATTAAGTAAGGATTTCAACAGTTTGGTCCCACACAGAAACAAAGTGAAAAATAATAGATGATTTGATTTTTTTTTAAATGATGATGAAATCAGATCAGACCTATTGTCATGTTTAATCCCAGTGAGAGTCAAGTTGGGAATTGATAATTTCTTTTTTTTTTTAACAGAAGATCAGTTTAGTGTACATTAAGTAAAGATTTCAACAGTTTGCACCCCCATAGAAACACAAAGTGAAATATACTGTTTGAGTACTCGTTATAGCATTAAGCCTCAGTGTACAGCACATTAAGGACAGAGATCCTACATGAGGAGTAAGTGCACAGTGACTCCTGTTGTTGACTTTACAAATTGACACTCCTGTTTATGGCATCAGTAATCTCCCTATGCACCAGTCATGAGTTTCCAAGGCTATGGAAGCCCCTTGAGTTCTCCGACTCTTATCTTCTTTAGACACGGTCATAGTCAAAGTGGAGGTTCTCTCCTCCCTTCAGAGAAAGGCACCTCCCTCTTTGAAGACCTGTTCTTTCCACTGGGATCTCACTCACTGAGATCTTTTTGCCAGAGTGTCTTGGCTTCCCATGCCTGAAATACTCTCATGGGCTTTTCAGCCAGATCCGAGTGCCTTTAGGGCTGATTCTGAGGCCAGAGTGCTATTTAGGACATCCGCCATTCTATGAGTCTGCTGAGTATCTCACTTCCCATGTTGGATCACTCTCCCCTTTATTTATTCTATCAGTTAGTGTTAGCAGGTACTAGACTTGTTTATGTGCTCCCTTTGACTCTTAGTCCTTTCATTATGATCAATTGTGAACTGAAATTGATCACTTGGAATAGTGAGATGGCATTGGCACATGCCACCTTGATGGGATTGAACTGGAATCCCCTGGTATGTTTCCAACTCTACCAATTGGGGCAAGTCAGCCCGAGCATGCCCCAAATTATACATCTCTTCCCTCTCTTATTCCCACTCTTATATTTAACAGGGATCACATTTCAGTTAATTTTCAACACTTAAGAATAACTGTGTGATAATTACAGAATTAAACCAGTCATATTAAGTAGAACAGACCAAAAAAATACTAAGAGGGATAATGTATTAAGTTGTCCATTAACAGTCAGGGCTATGCTGATCAAGTCACCATTTCTCATAGTGTCCATTTCACTTCAGGAGGTTTCCTTTTTGGTGTTCAGTCAGTTGTCACCAATCAGGGAGAACATATGGTATTTGTCCCTTTGGGACTGGCTTACTTCACTCAGCATGATGTGTTCCAGATTCCTCCATTTTGTTGCAAATGACTGGATTTCGTTGTTTCTTACTGCGGTATAGTATTCTAAAGAATACATATCCCATAATTTCTTTATCCAGTCTACCGTTGATGGGCATTTCATATATACAGATTTAGGAGTATATTATACTTTATACCCTATCCTCCCTCCTGCTCATACTCCCAACCTTCCTCCTCCTCCTTTTCTTATTTTTCTTTTAATTTTTTACAATTACATGCTTACAGTTTATTTTATAATCATAAGCTTAACCCTCGACTAAGTAAAGAATTCAACAGATAGTAAGAAGAAGAAAAAAACAACTCTGCTCCTCAACTATATAGACAAGGACTGTAAGCAAACATTCGAATCTCAAAGTGTCAATTTTTCACATTTACATTACATTTCTTGTACTCTATTAGTTGCCACAGATCAGGGTTTTTTTTTGGGGGGGGGGGCTTATTTCACTAAGCATAATGCTTTCCAGTCACATCCATTTTGTTGTGAAAGACAGGATTTCATTCTTTCCTATGGCTGAATAATATTGTTTGCTATACACACACACCATATTCTTTATCTAGTCATCACGTATATCCAGAATATACCATATTCTTTATCCAATCATTAGCTGATAGACATCTGGGTTGATTCCATATCTTAGCTATTATGAATTGAACTGCAATAAACATGAGGGTACAGATAACGCTTTCATATGCTGATTTCACTTGATTTGGGTAAATTCCCAGGAGTAGATGGCTGGGTCATAAAGTGGATCTATTTTCAAATTTCTGAGAAATCTTCATACCGTCTTCTACAATGTCTGTACTAGTTTACATTCCTACCAATAGTGTATTAAGATATTTTCCCACACATCCTCACCAGCATTGAATGTCTGATTTTTGTATGCTAGCCATTCTAACCAGGGCGAGGTAAAACCTCATTGTGGTTTTTATTTGCATTTCACTGATGGTTAGTGATACTGAGCATTTTTTTCATGTATTTGTTGGCTATTTGAATGTCCTTTAGTGCTTATGTTAGGCCACAAAATTAGTCTTAACAAATTTAAGAAGCATGCAATTATATTAATAATCTTTTCCAATTAGAATAATGTAAAACTAACAATCAATAACAAGATGAATCATGGAAAAAGTCGTAAGTGTATGGAAATTAAGTAATGTGATTAGGAACAACTACTGGGTCAAAGCGCAAGCAGAATTAAAAAAAAATTAAGGCCAGCACCATGGCTCATTTGGCTAATCCTCCACCTGCGGTGCCGGCATCCCATATGGGTACCGGTTCTAGTCCTGGTTGCTCCTCTTCCATCTCTCTGCTGTGGCCCGGGAGGGCAGAGGAAGATGGCCCAAGTCCTTGGGTCCCTGCACCCATGTGTGAGACTGGAAGCAGCTGGCTCCCGGCTTTGGATCGGTGCAGCACCGGCTGTGGCGGCCATTTGGGCTGTGAACCAATGGAAGGAAGACCTTTCTCTCTGTCTCTCTCACTGTCTATAACTCTGTCAAATAAATTGGGGAAAAAATTATAAAAAAAATGATAGGTAACATCTAGCAGGTAACACTCAGTGGTGAAGACTGAACACTTGTGCTCTAAGATCAAGAAAAAGAGAAGGATGCCTACTCTTACAGCTTCTATTCAACAAACTATTGGAAGCTTTAGCTAGAGCAATTAGGTAAGAAAAACAAAGGCAACTGACTAGGAAGGAAAGAATGAAATTGTCCCTGCTGATGACATGAAAGCCCCAGGACCTCACCAAAAACTGTTGGTACTAATAATTCAGCAAAGTTGCAAAATCCAAAGATCAACATGTGAAACTCAGGAGCACTTTCTAACTTACAGTGAACTACCTGAAAAGTAAAATTAAGAAAACAATCCCATGGGGTGGGCAATGCAGCTGAGCAGTTTAAGTCACCACCTGAGACATTCCCATCCATCCCTTTTTGGTCTGGCTACTCTGTTTCTGACCTAGCTCCTTGCGAAGTTGCTGAAGGCAGTGGATGATGGCATAACTACTTGGGTTACTGCTACTCACAGGGGAGAAATCCAGGTGGAGTTCCTAGCACCTGGCTTCAGCCTGGCCCAACTCTGGCTTTTGCAGGTACCGGGGAGAGACAAAGCAGATGAAAGATAGATTTCTCTCTCCCTCTGTCATTGTCTTTCAAATAAATAAATCTTTTTTAAAAGAAAACAATTTCATTTGCCATATCATGAAAAATACTTAATAACATAATGAAAGAAGGATACTGAAAACTATAAAACACTGATAAAATTAGAGATGATACAAATAAATGTAAGGATTGTTTATATTCATAGACTAAAAGAGCATTAAATGTCTATACAACCCAAGTGATTTGATCTACAGATTCAAACAAATCCCTATGAAAACCAAATGCCATTTTTCACAGAAATAGAAAAAAAATCCAAAATTTTAATGGAAACTGCAGAAGACTTTGAATAGCTAAGAAACAATGAACACATGGAACAAAATGGGAGACTTCCCACTAACTGATACCAAAATATATTACAAAGCTACAGTACTCATAATAGCATGGTACTGGCACAAAACGGACTGTCTGAGGGGGAGATTTAACCTGGCACTTACGATGCCAATTGTGATGCCTTTGTGTTGAATGGGAGTGCCTGGATTCCAGTGCTGGTCCCCTTTCCCAACTGTAGCTTCCTGATGGCTCCAGCAGTTGGGAAACCCAGAATGACTTCCTCATTCCTGGATTAACGCCAGCTGTTGCCAGTATTTGGCAAGTGAGCTAGTGGATGGGAGATTAATTCTCCTTCATTCTCTCTACACACACACACACACTTTCTCTCTCTCTGAAACTAAATAAAAATGTTAAAAATAAAATACCAGTCACAGTGACAAATGATATAGGACAGAGAGCCCAGAAATAAGCCTCATATCCATGGTCAATTAATTTTCAACAAAGTTGCCAGGAGCACACAACACAGAAAAGGACAGTCTGTTTAATAAATGATGTTGGCAAAGCTGTCTATCCACATACAGAGGAATGAAATGTAACCCTTATTTCAACCCCCGATAAAAATCAACACAAATTGGACTGAAGCAGTAACTGTAACAGCAGGAACTGAAACTACTGGCAGAGAACATGGGGCAGCTCCATGATGTTGGTCTCTGCAGTAATTTCTCGGGTAGGCCTCCAAAAACACATGCAACAGAAGCAAACACAGAAAAATGGGATGGTATCAAACTAACATGGCTCTGCACAGATAAGGAAACAATTAGGAGCAAAGAACCAAGTCAAAATTGAGGAAATGTTTCTAAATCATCCAGATAATGGGAAAATACCAAAATATAAGTAAATCAAGTACCTAATAAAATCACCCCATGTACAAATGGGCAAAGGACTTGAATAGAATAGCTATTTCTCAAAATAATAATGTTAAAGGTCATTAGATACAGGGAAAATGCTTACCATCACTAATCAATCATTAGGAAAATGAAAATTAAAACCACGAACCTTCATTCTTGAACTGTAAGAAGATATAACGAAGAAAGAGAACTATAGACAAACATCCCTAATGAACATAGATTTAGGAATCCTCAACAAAATACTAGCTCATCAAATCCAACACCACACCAGAAAGATCTTTCACTGAGACCAAGTGGGATTTATGGTATGCAGGCATGGTTCAACTATATAAGGAAATCAGTAAATGTGATAGATTACATTAACAATTGGAAGAATCAAAACCATATGATTATTTCAGGGCCGGCGCTGTGGCTCACTTGGTTAATCCTCCACCTGTGGCGCCAGCATGCCATCTGGGTGCCGGGTTTTAGTCCCGGCTGCTCCTCTTCCAGCCCAGCTCTCTGCTATGGCCTGGGAAGGCAGTGGAGAATGGCCCAAGTGCTTGGGCCCCTGCACCCACATGGGAGACCAGGAGGAAGCACCTGACTCCTGGCTCCTGGCTTCAGCTCAGCACAGCACCGGCTGTAGTGGCCATTTGGGGAGTGAACCAATGAAAGGAAGGACTTTCTCTCTGTCTCTCTAGCTCTGTCAAAATTAAAAAAAAAGCATCTGATTATTTCAATAGATACAGAGAAGTCATTTGTTAAAATACAGCATCCTTTCATAATAATAAAATCCATAAGCAAATTGGGTATAGAAGGAATATTCTTCAACACAATAAGGCCATTTATGACAAATGCACAGCCAGCATCATATTGAATGGGGAAAAGTTTGAAGCATTTCTATTCAAACTGTAACCAAACAAGGATGCTCATTTTCACCACTGTTACACAAATTGCCCTGGAAGTTTTAGCCAGAGCCATTAGGCCAAAAAGAAGGGAAAAGAGAGAGAGATACAGAGAGAGTGAGAGAGAGAGAGAGAGATACAGATAAAAAAAAAGTCAAATTATCCCTTTTTGCGGATGTTCCCCTCTATACATGGGGGAACAAAAAAACTCCACTAAGACAATTGGAACTCATGAGACAGTTTGGTAAAGTTGCAGGATGTAAAACTGACACACAGAAGTCAATAGCACTTGTGTACACAAAGAATGCATGGCTGAGAAAGAACATTTAATATCAGTTTTATTCACAATAACTACAAAAAATTAAATGTTTTGAAATAAATTTAACCAAGGAGGTGAAAGGTCTTGGCAATGAAAATTACAGAAAATTTTTTAAAGAAATAGAAGACCACACAGAAAAAAATAGAAAATACTTCCTTGTTTGTGGATCGGAAGAATTATTATCATCAAAATGTACATACTAAACAAAATAAGGTTTACTTTATACAAAGGTCCAATCAAAATTGATCAGTGATGTAAAACTGTTACTGATATCATCAAATTACTAGAGGAAAACCTTGGGGAAACTGTGCAAGACATTGCTATAAGCGAAGACTTCTTGGAAATGACACCAGAAGCACAGGCAATCAAGGTAAAGAGAGACAATGAGGAGGACATCCAGTCTTTGCACTGCAAAAGAAAACACTCAGCAAAATGAAGAGACAACTGACAGAATAGGAGAAAATATTTGCAAGCTCTGCAATTCATAAAGGATTAATATCCAGGATCTATAAAGAGCAGAAAACTCAACAAATCAAGCAATCCAGTTAAGGAGGGGGCAACGAACATAACAGGCACTTTTCAAAGGATAGAATACAAGTGGTCAACAGACACAGGAAGAAATGTATAAGGGAAATGCAAATCAAAACCAGAACGAAGTTTCACCTCACCCCAGTGTGAATGACTGCTATCCAACAAACAAACAAACAAACAAACAAAAAACAGTAAATGCTGGTGAGGATGTGAGGCAAAAGGTACACTAATACATTGTTGGTGGGAAGTAAACTATTATCAACATTGTGGAAGACAGTATGGATATTCATCTGAAATATGAAAGTAGATTTACCATATAATCCAGCCATCCTACTCCTGGGAATTTACCCAAAGAAATAAAATCATCATATGAAAAATTATCTGTACCGCTTGTTTATTGCAACTCACTACACAATAGCTAAGATATGGAATCAACCCAGATGTTCACCAGCTGATGACTGAATAAGGAAAATGTGGCATATATACACCATGGAATAATACTCAGCTATAAAAAGAATAAAATCCTGTCCTTTGCAACAAAATGGATGCAACTGGAAACATTATGCTTAGTGAAATAAGCCAGTTTCCAAAAGACAAGTGGCATGTATTTCCCCATATTTGCTAGCTAATACAGCATACAAGAATATACATATATGAATGAAATGGACATCTTGTGATATTTTTAGCCCTTGTATATATATACATACACACACACACACACACACACACTCCTGTGGAAATGTGTTCTTCCTACTTTTTGAAAATTATGCTTAGTGGTGATTTAAGCCTGTGATTATAGAATGGATTGAAATTTTGCTTTGCAAATATTAAAGGGAAAGAAGGAAGGCAGGGAAGGGAAGGGAAGGAAAGGAAGGAAGGGGATTGAAAGATCAGGAGAAGGAGGGACAGAGTGAAGTTTGGTTATCTTCTTAGTACTGTACCTATGAAGGCCAGCATTGTGGCACAATAGTCAAGCCACTTCCTCAAATGCCAGCATCCCATATGGGCACCAGTTTGAGTCTTGGCTGCTCCCTTCTAGTGCGCCTGGAAAAGCAGCAGAGGAAGGCCCAAGACCTTGGGTCCCTGCACCCACATGGGAGACCCAGCTGAAGCTAATGATTTCACCCTGGCCCAGCCCTGTCTGTTGTAGCCTCTTGGGGAGTGAACCAGCAGACAGAAAATTGATCTCTCTCTACCTTTCAAATAAGTAAGTCTTTAAAAAAACACTGTACCTATGAAAATTCTGTCCTTTGTGACAATATGGATAAATCTATAGGACATTAAGGTGAGATAAGCCAGGTCCAGAAAAAATACTGTATGATTACACTTATATACAGATATGGATCCACTTGTATTTCAGTCACACTTTTAAATGGAAAAAGTTGAACACATAGAAACATAGACTGACAGCTGCTTAAGCCCAAGGGGCAGAGGGTGGTAGATGAGAGAAGAGGTCACAGTTCTAGTCAGGGGGAATAAGTTCTGGTTATCTATTATTAACACTAGTCACTGGGCTGTGCAATAAGGTACTGCAGATTTCAAAAATGTGCTACCAGAGTGCATTTTAGATTGTTACTACAAAGATAAGTATATGAGGTGATATGTTAAGTGGCCTACTTTTATCATTCCATAATATATACAGGGATCAACATGAAGTAGGCAAGCATATAAGTTAAAATTGATTAGGTCTGTGAGCTGGAAGACCATGTCTTCGCCTCACCCCTGTGTGACCTCATGCCCCTGATACCTTCACCACACCCCCTCTGTGACCTCATCCCCCGTCCTGGCCACACCTGGGTGACAACCAGCCAATCAAGTTAATTAACCACTCCCCCTTTAGAAGTGGGTTAAAAGCCTAGGACATGATGTGTCCGGCTCTTCTCTTTTGCCTGGGCTCTTCCCAGGAGGCGGGCTTGCCATAGCCTGAAGGCCACGTGCCCTAGGCTTTCTGGCCTAGATACTCCTCCATGCGGCTGGTTCCTGGTGCTCGGTATGAACCCATATTTACCTCTCTCGCACACTCTGCCTCTGCTTTGCTGCCGGTGATAAGTGGTGGATAGCAGCTCCAGGTGCTGACTGCACATGGCTTTGGCCTGCTCTCTGAGTGGTATGGACGCTACCCTAGTTTCCAGACCTTTTTCTCTCCAACCTGAACTAAACCCTCACTTTCCTAGATACCTCTCGCACTAACTGGCACAGTTTTATCTATGGTGTGATCGACACCCTGATTTACATCCTAGGCCCTGGCCCAGGAAACTATCTTAGAAATTAAGTATTTCACATATTGTTAAGTTCTGAGACATTGTAACATGATTTTCAAAGTAATTATTTATATATATAATTTATATATATATATAAAAGAAAGCAATATGGCTTGCTTTTATATATATATTCTTTTATATATATATTATATAATGTATATAATATATATTTACAACCAGCATCAAATACACCAGTTGTAGAGTAATGAAAATTGCAATGCTTTGGTTAATGGTACATAAGAATCAATCCTTAAAATGAAAAACGGATATGCAAAAATATTGCAATAAAAATCCAAAGTAGATGGTGATTTGGTTTTGTGAAATCCTACCAACAGATTATATGTTTATCATTGATGACAGTTCACATAGTGTTTGGGTCAGGCTTTTAAAAACTGTCAAGAAAATACCTGAAAGATTTTTATGACGCCAATGAAAACCTCTTAAAGTATCAAGACCAATTCCAGTTACCACTCTAATATATTTTCTCACTAAAACCATTTGCCTCTTATTCCTGTGATAAGAATTTCTAAAATTTTACAACTCGTTATACCTCCTAAGAGCTGTTTATATTATATTGGGATATTTTTCCTAGAAAGATTTATCTATTGAATGTCAGAGTTACAGAGACACAGGGAGAGATCTTCTATCTACTGGTTCACTCCCCAAATGACCCAATGGCCAGGCTGAAGCCAGGAGGCTGAACCTCTTTCTGGGTCTCTCACATAGGTGTCAGGTGCCCAGGCACTTAGGCAAACTTCCAGTGCTTTACCAGGCATGCAAGTACCGGTTTGGGTGGGGAGCAGCTGAGACTTGAACTGCCGCTCATGTGGGATGCCAGCATTGCACCCTACAGCTTAACCTGCTGCTCCATATTTTGGCTCTCAACACATGACAAAAACCAACCTGATCAGGAGAGCTCATTCTCCATCTTAGACTGAGGGTATCCTTGAAAAGGGTACCTGCTTCTCAGTTAAATTTAAAAGCACAGTTCACACAAATCGTTCTCAGTCTTCAAAGAACTCAGTTTTCGTCCTAAGCCCTGAAATTGGTTAAGCAATGTCCTCATTTACCATTGTAGGTACTGAGTTATATACGCATAAGAGCTGTGACAATTCCTTTATATATATACACACGCACACATATAGAGTCATTCCTGTCACAGTGTATTAAGGGGCTATGGCTATGAGATGGAAGCTATGCTAGCTTCACACAGTAACTGCCACTGGACTCCAATAAATGGTTGACAGCCTCCCCAGGACCAGTGTTCTTTCTTCCAAAAACTGCATAGATTTCTGTCCTAATAAACTGCATTTCCTTTGCTCTCTGTACATGCGTGAGTGAGGTCATCTCCTCTTGTGCAGCTGTGTCCCTGACTGCAATCCTATTCTTTATTTACAAATCAAATCTATTTTAGTGGAGATCTGTATATACACGTAGGACTTTGATACAGGTTAGGTTTTATTCCCCAGATGTTTCTATTGTATAAAGAATTCGGGAGGGACCTGTGACTTTCAGGGAAATTTTTCAAAATCATGGAAGCATCTGTGTTCTCCACCCTCTATCTTGCTTATTCTCATGGGATGATCAGGCCTTTACCAGGTCTCCGAGGACTTTCAAAAACCAGCCACAACTGTTCATATTTGGGGGAAAATATTCATTTAAAATACATGTTTAGCTCCTGGCTTCGGATCGGCGCAGCGTCAGCAGTAGTGGCCATTTGGGGAGTGAACCAATGGGAGCAAGACTTTTGTTTATAATTCTGTCAAATTAAAAAAAAAATACATGTTCAAACCTGAGTCACTATAAAAATTAAATTATGAGAATTTTTATGTTAGAATACTTCCTCTCAGATAATGAAAGAGCAACTTGATATGTTATCCCTCTTAGTATTTTTTTTGTTCTACTTAATACTTTTGGTTGAATAATGTAATCAATACACAATTCTTAAGTGCTGAAACTTAACTGAAAAGTGATCACTGTTAAATATAAGAGTGGGAAAGAGGGAAGAGATGTGCAATTCGGGACATGCTCAAGCTGACTTGTCCCAAACGGTAGAGTTAGAAACATACCAGGGGATTCCAATTCAATCCCATCAAGGTGGCATGTACCAATGCCATCTCACTAGTCCCAGTGATCAATTTCTGTTCACAATTATCATAATGATAGGACTAAGAACCAAAGGGATCACATAAACAAGAATAGTGTCTGCAAATACTAGCTGATAGAATAAAAAAGGGAGAGAATGATCCAACATGGGAAGTGAGATACACAGCAGACCCATAGAATGGCAGATGTCCTAAACAGCACTCTGGCCTCATAATCAGCCCTTAAGGCATGTGGATCCGGCTGAAAAGCCCATGAGAGTATTTCAGGCATGGAAAGCCAAGACACTCTTGGGGAAAAAAAAAAAAAAAAAAAAAAAAAAAAAAAAAAAAAAAAAAAAAAACCTAAATGAAAGATCTCCACGAGTGAGATCCCAGTGGAAAGAACGGGTCATCAAAGAAGGAGGTACCTTTCTCTGAAGGGAGGAGTGAACTTCCACTTTGACCATGGCCTTGTCTAAAATTATCAGAGTCAATGAACTCAGGGGGCTTCCATAGCCTTGGCAGCTCATGACAAGAGCCTAGGGTGATTACTGAGGCCATAAACAAGAGTGTCAATTTGTTAAGTCAACAACAGGAGTCACTGTGCACTTACTCCTCATGTAGGATCTTTGTCCTTAGTGTGCTGTACTACATTGAGATTTAATGCTATAACTAGTACTCAAACAGTATTTTTCACTTTATGTTTCTGTGTGGGAGCAAACTGTTGAAATCTTTACTTAATGTATGCTAAACTGATCTTCTGTATATAAAGAGAAACGAAAATGAATCTTGATGTGAATGGAAGGGGAGAGGGAGTGTGAAAGGGGAGGGTTGCGTGTGGGAGGGACGTTATGGGGGGGAAGCCATTGTAATCCATATTCTGTACTTTGGAAATTTATATTCATTAAATAAAAGTTAAAAAAAAAAGAAAGAACACTTGTAAACTCTCACCCCAGAGGTGAATTTCAAAGCTGGTTCCAAGAAAACAGAAAAGCCAAAGGATATCAGGTCTTTATCCAGACAGCCTCTTATGGAAGTGCGGTAAACAGTGGAAATTACTATCAGGTGAAAGGTGTACTTCTCTCAGAATCCAGTTGTTTAATCACTCTCCTATTTCAAACACGGTGCCAGGAATGCTGTCAGGAAACGGGCATCATTGTGGTGGTGGTGATGTTGCTGAATGATACTAACATCGCCATCATTTTAGAGTAGAGGCAAGTTGGAAAGCCACTCTTAGTAACAAGAGGGAAGAGCTTTGCAAGTTACTTGTTGGTATTTCTACAGTTCAACCATTTTGGGATACAAGAAGTATCTCCCTGGCAGGTGTTAGATTATTAGGAAAATTAAGCAGATGGCATTGGCAAACTACACCTCCCTTTCCTCAGCTGCCAGGAATTCCTATCCCCAGGCTTAGCTTCACATATGCTTGCTTCAAATGCTCTTGCCACGTCAAAGAAACAGAACCAGTGTCATCAGTCAAGCATGCACAGAGCTATGAACAAGTAGCGTCTTCCACATTTTCCCAGTGTTAGGCAAAACCCTTTGTTTTCTATGTGTCACTCATAACCAGCCACGACAGATTCCACTGAGGCAGCTCATGTCACTGGCTCAGACGAGGAAAGGGAGTATATCTCAGGGGTTGTTTGCAGTGTGCAGCCTACTGTAAAATGAATCTGATAGTCTATGTCATGAACAGCAGCGGCAAAACCTCAGGTCTCTGCACAATAACAAAAAAAATGACATACCCAAGAATAATGTTCTATGATGTCTAAGCCCAGCTACCTTCAGTGACATTACATTCTTCAAATTTTAACTTCATTTGATGGATCAGTCTTAAGAGACAAATAGGTCACAAATAGGTCAGAAAATCTCATATAAACACATAATTAAGACTATTCATAAAATGAAGCTATGAAATGTTATAAATTAAAAACCTTCTGAACATTCAAAATATCCTGACAAATGTCTGGGTCTGTATGTGTCAATGATGTATTTGTATGTATGTAATATATGTGTGTATATGCATATAATTAAAATACAATTAATAGGCTGGTGCCGCAGCTCAATAGGCCAATCTTCTGCCTGCGGCACCGGCACACCAAGTTCTAGTCCTGGTCGGGGCACTGGATTCTGTCCTGGTTGCTCCTCTTCCAGTCCAGCTCTCTGCTGTGGCCCGGGGGTGCAGTAGAGGATGGCCCAAGTGCTTGGGCCCTGCACTTGCATGGGAGACCAGGAGAAGCACCTGGCTCCTGGCTTCGGATCAGCACTGTGCGCCAGCCACAGCATGCTGGCCACAGTGGCCATTGGTGGGTGAACCAACAGAAGAGGAAGACCTTTCTCTTACTGTCCATTCTGCCTGTCAAAAAAAATACAATCAATTTTAAATCTATTATCAGCAAAAAATGTATTCAGCTCAGATCTATTGAATATTTATCATGAGCCTAGCACTGTGATATGCACTGGGGCTGCAATAAGGAACAAGACAATTCTTGTTCTCAGTGAGATTGAAAATTACAAAGAAGATCACAATGAAAGATGGTATTTTTGTGAATATTCGTCACCTCCAGAAGAGGTCCTGGTGTATCTGTGGGTGCAAACTGTTGAAATCTTTACTTATTATATACTAAGTTGATCTTTTGTATATAAAGATAATTGAACATGAATCTTGGAGAATGGTATGGGAGAGGGAGTGGGAGATGGGATGGTTGCAGGTGGGAGGGAGGTTACAGGGGGAAAAGCCACTATAATCCAAAAGTTGTACTTTCAAAATTTATATTTATTAAATAAAAGTTAAAAAAAAAAAACAAGGTAATAGAAGTAGGAATGGAGAGAATAGAGACTTTCACCTTGGTGGAGGAGGATTACAAACTTCTTCCAATTGAGTATTTCGTGAGAGGTACCTGCTCAATTACTGTTCAACTTGTGTGCCTTCTTATTGCCCCATTTGCTAGTATGAGGAGACCCTAGAACATATATGGAATTAAAGGTAAGTTTATTTTAGTGCCCCAAAAATGTTGCAATACATACTTTATTTTTATAATATGCATTTTCCAGGAAAAGTTTGAAGACTCTTTATAGAAATGCCTATTTGGCAATTTTAAATGCAGCTGAAGTCCGAGATAACATATAAGCAGGATTACAAGCCCTTTCTTAGACTATCCTGTATAGTTAACAACATGCATTCATTGTTTGCCTTAACATATGTCATTATGTGTAATGGTAAATTGCAATGCTATCATTTACGTGCAAGAACACTGAGTTGCTTTTATAATATTTTCATTTATATGCACAGGTCTATCCACTTGAATGCCTGACAGAGAATTAATTGTAAACCGGATTAGCAATCATCTACTCTGCTTCCTGTTTGGAAGACAACAGGATGACAATAGTCCATTATTTTGAGCAATACTATTCCATTATTGGCTAGCTCTGTTAGAATTGTTTGCTTTAACATCAGGCCTAATTTTCTCCCAATAATTTTCACATCATTGCTCATGCTGAGTACAAAACCATTCCCTGCCTTATCTTACACATTCGGGAAAATTTTTTAAACTTGAAAAATGAAGAAAGCTCATTTAAGTTCTGCCTTTCACATTTAAGAAGATGCACTACTGTCTCCTTACAAAGCTGTGAGTCTACTAATTATGTTTATTTATCTTCATGATAAAACAGGTGCATGCTCTCCTACCATCCTAGTTTACAAAGCTTCAAGTCACAGATGATGTTCTTTCCTATCAACTATGTGGCAGCCTTTGCCACCTCCTCTCATTTCCAGTGTGAAAACTCATCTATTAAGAAAGTACACACTGCACTGTTTTGAAGATACTTGATTTCCATTCTAGAATACATGAAGGTAAAGATGAGCCGAGTCGTGTGCTTCATAGGATGTCTATTTGCCATCCACAAGATATAATTCAGTAAATAAGAGGTGACAAGCATTGTGACACAGCAGTCTGAGCTGCCCCTTGGGATGCCTCTATTCCCCATCTGAGTGCATGGATTGAGTTCTACCTCCACTTCTAATCCACCTTCTTGTAAATGCACCCAAGAGACCGTGGATGGTGTCCAAGGTAACTGGATTCCTGCCATGGCTGTGGGAGACCCAGACGGAGCTCCTGGCTTCTGGTTTCTGCTTGGCCCAGCCCAGATGTTGTATAGGTTTGGGGAGTGGTCCAGAGAATGGAAGAGCACAAACCCCCTACCATATTATTCTGCTTTTCAAATAAAAACTGAACCGTTATTTTCCTTCTATTCAACCTCTACAACACACACACCCTAAGTATTTTCAAAAGGAGTGATTAATTTAATATTTATTAAATACCTAATACAAACCAAACAGTGTTCTATAATTTAGCACTGAATGAGGTAGAAATATATCTAATTCTCACATTCCCATGGGAGAAACAGGTAACATCCAAACAACAAAACAAAAATATATAGTGGTGCACACCATGCTGAAAATTAAAGGGCAATATTCCCGAGTGGCCAATTTAGAGTAGAGAATGGAGATATCTCTGAAGAGATAATATTATGTTGCAACTCAAGCAATGACCAGCTTAATTCACACCTGCAAAGACTGGAGAAAACCCACACAGCTGTGGTGAGAAGTCTCATGAAATTCATGATCAACAATCTCCGATGACTCAACTCTACTGGCAATAATACATTTTTCTAGTCTATTTCATACCTAACATTTTTTTCTTACTTTCTGATAAATCATTTCCTTCCTATATCACAGACAAAAATTGAAGTAATGAAAAGAAATGCTTCCTAAGTTTCCACCAGGAAGTCTCCATATTTGTGTCAGATTTTCCCCTGTTGCTCTGAAGGATTAACTCGTTGCTCATAGATGAGGTTCCTCCTTCCATTTCTGTACTAGATTCTTTCCCTCCAACTTAACTCACTGTCTGACATCAGCTCTGCTCCTCTCACATTTCCTTCTCTTCTCAGGTCAACCATCATCCAGTTGGTCTGAAGGTAGAAACAGCTTCCTGTTCCATACAGTAAATGCCACCTTGATTATAAGGCTTTATGGGATTCATCATCAATACTTTTGTGACATTAACTACTTCTCTTCCACTATACTCCAGCCACACTGGCCCCTTTCCTGACCCTTGATCATGGCACAACACAGTGCTACGTCTGGGTCTTTGAACTTCGGATTTCCTCTGCCTCGGTCCATCTTCCTCCATGACTTAGCCCTCACACTTCTTGTGTTCTTTGATCACAGGTTACTCCTAAGAATTCCTATACTCTGCATAGAACTTGCACTGCTACCATTATTCATCATCTCCCTTGCCAGCTTGTTTTTCCTATACCATTTGTCTTCATTTGAAACATTTGTTCCATATATTTATATAATTATAGCCTATGTTCAAATACTCCACTAGAATCAAAGTTCTACAAGGCCAGTGATTTTTAATTTTTAAATTGAAATGTATGCTTATGAGTTACAGTGAGATAATTTGATACATGTACACAATGTACAGTGTTCACATCAGAGTAATATTCCATGTCTTGGTAATCTTCAAACTCTTATCAGGATATTTTGAAATATAAGTTGTCATAGGCAATATTATGCTATTCTGCTGTAAACCATTAGAACTAACTTTTACTAACTGTATTCAGATGCCTGTTCTATAAATTCTATATCCCTTCTCACCCCATCCTTCCTAGACTATAGTGACCACTATTCTAATATCCTTATGCGATCAATGTTTTTAGTTTACACAAATGAGGACTTGTAGTAGTTGCCTTACTGTACCTAGCTAATTTCACTTAACATAATGTCCTCCAGTTCCATACATTTTTCAATCAGGTTGCATCCTTTTACATGGATGAATATTCTACTGTGTATCAAATTTTAAAAATACATTCATCTATTGGACATCTCAGTTGACTACTATGAACAGTACTGTACAAACGTGTGCTGATATTGGATATAATTATTTCATTTCCTTTGAATATAAACCCAGTAGTGGGACTGCTAGATCATGTGGTGGTTCTATCTTTAGACTTTTGAAAACTTCCATATTATTTTCCATAATGGCTGTACTAATTACATTCCAACCAACAGTATGAGATTTTACATTTGTCTATATCCTTAGAGGGCAGAAGTTTCAGTAACAGAGTTGTGTGTGTATGTGTGTGATTTTGTGTTACTACTGCTGTATCCCAAGAATATGTACTAGGTTTTGTTCTATACAAAGTCTCACTAAATATTTTCTTAATGATTTGAGTGTAAGCAAGATGTAGCAGTATTGCAAAGATCTTGGGAAGGAACATTCTAGGCAGAAGAAATAGCTCATGAAAGACCCCCATAAAGGGGAAGAGCTTGGTTAGTTTGCAGAAACCAAGAAAAGTCATTGTGGTTATAGCTTGGGGAGCTGAGGGGAGTGGTCCAGGAAGATTCTTGCTAAGGAAGAGACATTAGAAAGCTGACAACCACCTTTCCCAGTCTGAGTGCTCCCTCCATATCTTTTTCTCCCTCTGCTTGATAGGTAAATCAATAACCAATACCTGGAGACTCTATGTGTTTCAATTGCAATTCTTTTGCAACACTGTACATTCTATACATAGTAGCTCTTGAAGAGTACTCAGGCCCTCAACATGACTTTGGCCCATGAGAACCATTCTCTTCTTGGTCCTGGTGGGTCTGCCAACATTCATGTGTGTAAGCATTCCTCACCAGAGATAGAGGACAGTTCATTACTTAAAGCAACAGTATCACAGAGAAAAGTCCATTTTTATTTTGGTTTCCTTAGGTTGCCCTTCAAGAGAGGAACCTAAGTTTGGTAACAGGCAGTTAGCATGTATGCTGAAGACTCCATAGGGGAACATTACCTTTCTTACACCAGACAGGAAACATCCCTGTCCTTTGCCACAGACACACAAAGTGTCTGTATCTTCTATGGCTGTTTTCTAGACATTCTTTAACAGGGAATCCAGAACAAAGGGAAGTCAGTGCCCTACTCATAAGACATACAGAGTTGAGAGCCTTACTCCTGAAGAATTTTCCATGTCTATGCCACTGTAAGAGCCTCACTGCGTAATGGACACTGGGCTACATCTTTTCAACTTGTCTTATATAGCATTTAATTGGGGCTATTACCAACAGGACTTCACACAGACACCTCAATCAATACCTTCTGCAATCCCAGTCCTAACCAGCCAAACAAATCCCATAAGCCATCAGTTTCTGTATTGACCATTTCACTTAGTCTATGGTATTGGTCTCAGTTAGCAGGATCTGTTAGCATGAGTATCCACTCTGCCCTGCCCTGTCAGTGGAAAATATAAGAAAACTCCATCATCCCAAACAACTCTGGTCAGTTAGCTGAATCTGATCTGATTGTTCTCCAGGGCCAAGCTGGCATCACTGGTCACTTCAGCCAAAGTCAGGAGCCAGGTCTGCAGTACCATCTCCAATTAGTTGACTCCCCATGTGCAGATAACTGCCTTCAGGTTATACAAAAAATATTCCAACAGCTACTCCTCTGGGAAACTCTGATTAATCAAGGATGACCTCATGTTTGGAAATCTCTGTGGTCATCTGGGAATTCTGTTAAGACTATTCCTAACATATGAGTCACAATGTTTCAGGAAGAAGTTAAGAAAAACTTACCTTCACATAGTTCCTGGCAGGGACTTGGTACCCTTGGAAAGAAAGTCTTTTTGTCAGAAAGCCCCAAGCAATGCACGCATCAGTTTTTGTACCTGTGTTTCCAGCATCTCCAGTGGGGCCTCCCAGCTGGCTGGTGAGCACTCATATTTCCAGTTCAGTTTGAATAATTTAGTTGATCCTCGTTTTGGGTGACTTGCATGAGGTCAGTCAGTTCATCATGTTCTTTATGGTCCTGGCACTAGCTGTATTTTTCAACAGAATGCCAAGAGTCCTGCAACAATAGCTATGTTGTAGGAATTCACCTACAAAGGAGGAATGGTGAAGTGTGATTGGCACTGAGGGGGTTCAGTAGTTTAGAGCAGCCTAAAATCCTGGTTTTTTTTTTTTTTTTGAAACAAAATGTATTTGTTTAGATGCAATTTTGCCTGGTGAAATAAGACATCTCCCCCCCAATCATATTTTCCCAATTTGTGATAATATACAAAGTACAAAAAGTGTTGTGATTTTTGATGTTTGATAGTTTTTATATCCCTTGTTTATACTTCTGAGGAAAAGTGGTTTTTCTACTTACTACTTGAATTCTTCACTAAGTGGAGCGTTAAGCTTGTGATTATAAAGCAAACTCAAAGATGGTCATAAAAATTAAAATAAGGAAGGAGGAGGGATTGCTAGAGCAAGGGAGATAGGGAGGATTGTGTGGAAGTGTTACTGATTTGCTTATTAATAATCCAAAATATTAATAAGCTGTGTGGGAGAAGAAATCTGAATGCTGGCACAAATAAACCAGGCGACATGATAAGTTTTAAGCTGTTTATGTAGTGAGAGACATGCATAGGAGAGATTAAGTTGGAATCATACCAAGCTGAAAGCAGGTCAAAAGCCTCCTGCATCAGGTGTCTGGTTTTGATCAACTATTAACAGCTTATCACGGGCAGCAAAGCCTCAAAGGCGCGCGGGGCAACAAGGGTTTGTAGTGGTGAAAAAGGCAAAAAAGGGCTGGGCTCACCACTTTTCAGGCCTTAAACCTCTTCCAAAGGGGAGTGGTTAATTAGCCTGATTGGCAGGTGGGCACACAGGTGTGGTTAGGTAGGGGGATAAGATCACATTGGAGGCATGGTTAAAGTGTGGTCATCCAGCTCACAAACCTAGTCAATTTTATCCTATATGCCTGCCTACATCAGATGTATCATTATGCTGTTCAAACTATATACAACACACCTGAAATTTGTCCCCCTTATATAAACATTGAAAAAAAAATCAAAAAAAGAGCAGGAACGGATCGGGGTAACACCCCAAGCAATGTGGCCTCCCTCCTTTTGAGGCACGTAGTTCAGCCTCTGTCTTGAGTGGTTGCCTCTGCATCAGAAATATGGAGTCTGCTGCTCTGTACCCGCTCCACGCTGGAGGATGCGGTACCATGCTTGACACAGGCAGCAAGGGTGACAATCTGTGCAGTGCAGGCTCAATAAGCTGCTTAATTCCAGCTGGTCTCACCAGAGAACAGGCTATTACATGCTTTACATGAGTGATTCAGACGTGTTGATTAGCAGCTGTGAATTATTTCCCCAGTTTTGCTATCTTTAATTTACCAGTGTGTAGTTTCCCAAGTGGCATACCAAACAGGCTATAGGAAATAGCCCAAGAGTCAGTAAAAATATAGTAAGCGTCACCAAGGATTCTGTTCGCCCGTATGATGAGAATGGTTTTGAGTTTTGCACACTGACAGCAATTAAGCACACTCATTTTCTGCATAGCTGCCACATAGCCCTGGCAGCCCAGCTGATATGATTTCAAGGACGTGTTGCTCCTTTCCCCTACTCCCTCCCCCACCCCTCCACCTGTGACATTTCCTCCAGTTTCTTGAGATCCTTGGTGCCAACCAGACCCTTCTGGACTCCTTGCAATGCAAATGGCAAAGCAGATAAGCTGCTCAGGGCATCCTGTGAAACAGGTAAGAGGGAAGTTGCCTGAGGCTTCAAAGAGCCCCCCTGTTCTGCCAGCTGCTGTCTACCCTGACCCACACCCCCAAAGTGGCAAATTTGCTCCTTAACTGGATAAAAACCTGAGTTCTAAATGCGCAGTCTCTTTGCAAGAACAGTGTGTCATCAACTTTTTGCTTCAAACAAAATGTGTTTTAATTTCTCAGAGAATATCTGATGGTTTTTACACAAACAATTTTATAAACTATTCCCTTTCCTCCATATTTTGCAATCAAGTAGTGAGATAATTAGTCACCTAAAGTGGGTAACTGGTTGTGGGGTGCCCAGGTGGAGAATATCTCAGTTGCATGGGCAGCTTCCAGTAGAGGCTATGAATTTGGGCTCAAACTTTTTAAGGGATGATTTGTGAAAAATCTGACATAAAGGACAAGAGTGACCAAGAGAGGTACCTTCTGTAACCAATCCCAGAAGAGACCATTGTGTTAGGTTTCTTTTTGGCATCGAGGTGTAAAGACAACAGTTTTTCCTTGACCATCAGAAGGACCGAACCTTGTGAATCCACTCACATAGCTCCAAAAATCTTTCCTTGGTAGGGAATTCTATTTTTTTCATGGTTTTTATCAGTCACTCCTGATGGAGTAATTGCAGTGGAACCACAGGGTCACTAAGGATCTATGTTCTCATTTAACATCATGGATACAGAGAATACTTTTGGAAGCAACTGTGCCAAACCCTGACCTACTACACACTAGTACTAAATGACAGGAAAATTTAGGCAACCCCAGGTGAGTTAGACAATCCTATATGGGAGACTTCACCGTGCCAATGGGAAGTGATCTGGATCCTTTGGTGCCAACACAAATGCCTAAATATGCATAGGTGATATGTAAAGGAACACATCAAGTGTTCTGGATTTAATGATTCAATTAATCCTACAGTGTCTGCAACCTTTCATGCAAGGGGAGCAGCAGCTGAATCCAATTGTTGTGTTCACTGTGAACTTTGTTTATGAACGCCTGTTTTTTTTTTTTTTAATCATCTCTATAATGCTAGGAGTTGTCACATCTCTTACTACACTTCTTCCTTTCAAATGCTTCATCAAGACCAGCTTTCCTTCCTCTAAGATGCTACTATTTCTGTTAGGCTTCCCGGTAGGGAGGGGGTTGTATGGATAGGAGATTGTGAGAACTTCTCTTCCAATGACTCCTAGACAAGAGAATTGCTTCTGGCACTATGGGACGAACCATTATATAATACGCGAATGCCTACTATACATTCAGAAGTAGAAGCATGAGACAAAACAGAATATGCTGGCAAGATCACATAGCTTCCATTCCCCACCATGAACCCTTTCCAAATCGCATTAATTGAATCCAGACCATTTTTCTTTGCTCATATCCAAAAATCTCTAGAAGTGGGTGTTCCTTTCCTTTCAAAATTCCAAAATAAACTCTGGTGGTTGAGATGTAGGCTTTGATTCCTCCTTAGGGATGGGAAAACCTCAACCTCACCTTTAATTTTCTTTCATCTGAAAGGAGGGGAGGTATAAAGTGGGAGAAAAGACGGAGGGAGGAAAGGAGAGAGGGTCTGTGCTACCAAACAATGCTTCTTGCTTACTTCCCATCTTGAGTAGCAGCAGCTTCAGTTCAACCAAATGAACTTCTGGTATTTTCATCCTGCCCAGTACTCTATATAGGGTGTTCAAGTCCCCTAACTTATCCATGTAAACCCCATAGCTCAGCAGCACAGACACACAGCCTCATAGCAGGGACTACTCATACTTTCTGGCCAAATCTTGGTTAATTGCTACAGGGGCACCTTTTAAAGGAGCTCACTTCAATGTGGGACACCTGTGACCCTATGGTCATGGTAGAGTCCCTGAAGCTTTTGCCTTATTCCAACATAAAGGTTAGCACAATTTTCCACTGTGATGAGGCTGACCACAAGAAATTATGTACATATTTCTGGGTCACCTTCTCATTCTTCAGTGAGTCCCCTTTATCAGCACTATAAATCCAATCAGGGGCAGTAGGAGCACTAGTTAGTATGGCTTCTGTGGTTTCCCCAGGAGTTTCACTGTCTCAGAGAAATCTTCCAGAGAGGGCTAATTCACCTTTAGCAGAGCCAGGATCCATTGAACACAGCTTCACCTCTGTACCCTTGCACTTGTCTTGCAGTTTATTTACGGTTAGTATGACAGACTTCGGAGAGACTGGGCCAGCCATAAGATGGCTCAGCTGTTGCCAGTCTTAGCGTTCCACTCCCTGCTCCCCTCACCACCAGGGGAACCAGCTGAATTTCTAACAGCCTAGGTTTGCTAATAGTGGTCCTAAACTTCCCTCTGTACACACTCACCATACATATACTTCTGTGACTATTGTGTGAAAGAGGTAGGAAATGTGCTAATCTAGGATGAATCTCAATATTAGTTGTTACAATCTAGTGGGCCTGAGCTTGCCACCAGATTCCCAAGAAAGTTACTCTAGCTGGAGAAGAGTTAACTACAATGATATTCCATTTGTAGAAGCTTTTGCCCCTGCTTCCTGGTACATCCTCTTTCAACCTCAGTTTCTCCTCATCAGTGGATAATGGTGAAGGACCATTTGCCATTAATCATACAGTTTGGTCAACACGTTCACTACAAGGTCCTGTGGACTTCCCTTAGTTACTGCTCTTCAGCCCATAGTGTCCTCATTCCTCGTCTTCTAGAAAGGCATTTTTTTGTTAACATCCAACCTCTACCTCCAGAATTGTCAAGGATTATGTAGGCTCTTATATCTTACCCGACTTGTGACCTAATAAATTACTTTGTCCCAGTCGCATGGATGCTGATAAATGTTATGAGACCCCAGACCAAAGATGAAAGAAAAATTATTTTCTACAGTAGTAGCCAAAATCTCTGTATTTTGTGCCAGTTTCTTGAGCTCCAGGACCCAAAGGGCATCACAGAGGGCACCAGGTGACACCTGCACACGGAGTGGATTGTGGTGCAGGAGAGAACCCAAGAGCTTTGGGATTTAAGTGGAAAATATATGTGCTCAAGGGAGCATGTTCCTCTGTCTTGCTAGGCAGTAAGCAAGTTGCCCTGTACTGCCAAGGAAAAACCACCTCTGTATCCAAGGCTACTTCTGGAATAGATACCCCAGTATGAAGGGGAATGAGTGCCTTGGTTACTGACAACAACAAGATTCATAGCAAATTTGCTCTTTGTAGCTTTCCTCTTGGAAACACCACTTCGAAACTGCATAGAGAGTGTTTTCCCTTTGAAAGCATATTCTGCTTATGATGGACTAATGCTGTCTTATGACTACGTATCACTAGCCTGTGCTACCTGCTAACTTGCCAGCCACTCTGTAGAACATGAAAATTTGACAGGTGACTTGTCAGCAGCTTATGCATACTCAGATGTTCATGGCAATTCTTTTTTAACTGTAAAAATCTAAATCCACCAAATGATGTTCCTAATCTGATACAGTTTTTACTGGCCTCTTTCATCTACATCTACACCCTCAGATTCTAGCATACTTAGTTTAAAAACCCCAAACAACATAGCTAGTGACTGTTCTAGTCGTGGAATCATCTATACAGTATTTATTTGGCTCTATTATGTGCCCAGCACTGTTTCACCTACTTAGGACAAAACTGTGAAAACCAGAGAATTCTTATGGAGCATATATTTTACCAGGGAAAAGACCAGAATCAACAAATGAATAAGTAAATACAGGACTATATATGATGGAGAAAACAAGACTAGGCAATGGGGGTACTTCTTTGTGGCCATGGTGCCATTTGATAAGAGGGCCACGTGTGGGTGATGTTTGAGTGCAGACCCAAAGTATCTCAGAATGAGCCAAGTCCTTGGCTATCCCAGGCAGGGAGAACAGCTAGCGAAAAGTCCTGGGGCCTCAGCTTGCCTGGTGTATTATGAGCCACAATAGAGAAACCAGAATGGCTGGGACAGAATGAGGACTGGGTCAAATGATAAGAAATGCAGTCAGGGAGGTGGCTGGACATGGAGGAAGGGGCAAATTCAGAAGGTTCCTCGATGCCACCACATAGAGTTTCAGATTTAATTCTCAGTGAAAAGCCAACCAAGGATTTTGAGCAAATAAATGAACTAAAATATTAAAAGAATTACTGTAACTCTTGTAAAGGGATAGACCAGGTACAAAGGGATGGGGACAAAACAGAAGACAAAATATGGAATAAGAGAATCCAGCAAGGAGGCAGTTATTAAAACAGGAAGTGGCTGTCTTTTGGCCCAGAAGTTAAGATGGTGGTCATGATGCCTATTTCCCATATTGGAGGACCTGGATTCAATATTTGACTCTGGCTTCTGACTTCAGCTTAATGATATTAAAGATCCTGTGATGAAGCAGTGATAACTAAAAAATTGAGTTCCTGCCACCCATGTGGGAGACCTGGATGGAATTTTTGGCTCCCAGCCTCAGCCTGCCCCAGCCCAGACCATTCGGGGAATGAATCGGCAGATGAGAGCTCTATCTGTCTGCCTCTCTGTCTCTCTGTCTGCCAAGTAAGTTTTTAAAAAATTAAAACAGCATGGTACTGGTACAGAAACAGATGGATAGACCAATGGAACAGAATTGAAACACCAGAAATCAACCCAAACATCTACAGCCAACTTATATTTGATCAAGGATCTAAAACTAATTCCTGGAGCAAGGACAGTCTATTCAATAAATGGTGCTGGGAAAATTGGATTTCCACGTGCAGAAGCATGAAGCAAGACCCCTACCTTACACCTTACACAAAAATCCACTCAACATGGATTAAAGACCTAAATCTACGACCTGACACCATCAAGTTACTAGAGAACATTGGAGAAACCCTTCAAGATATTGGCACAGGCAAAGAATTTCTGGAAAAGACCCGGGAGGCACAGGCAGTCAAAGCCAAAAGCAACTATTGGGATTGCATCAAATTGAGAAGTTTCTGTGCTGCAAAAGAAACAGTCAGGAGAGTGAAGAGACAACCGACAGAATGGGAAAAAATATTTGCAAACTATGCAACAGATAAAGGGTTAATAACCAGAATCTACAAAGAGATCAAGAAACTCCACAAAAACAAAACCAACAACCCACTTAAGAGATGGGCCAAGGACCTCAATAGACATTTTTCAAAAGAGGAAATCCAAATGGCCAACAGGCACATGAAAAAATGTTCAAGGTCATTAGCAATCAGGGAAATGCAAATCAAAACCACAATGAGGTTTCACCTCACCCCGGTTAGAATGGCTCACATGCAGAAATCTACCAACAACAGATGCTGGCGAGGATGTGGGGAAAAAGGGACACTAACCCACTGTTGGTGGGAATGCAAGCTGGTCAAGCCACTATGGAAGTCAGTCTGGAGATTCCTCAGAAACCTGAAGATAACCCTACTGTTCGACCCAGCCATCCCACTCCTTGGAATTTACCCAAAGGAATTTAAATTGGCAAACAAAAAAGCGGTCTGCACCCTAATGTTTACTGCAGCTCAATTCACAATAGCTAAGACCTGGAACCAACCTAAATGCCCATCAACGATAGACTGGATAAAGAAATTATGGGATATGTACTCTTTAGAATACTATACCGCAGTAAGAAACAACGAAATCCAGTCATTTGCAACAAAATGGAGGAATCTGGAACACATCATGCTGAGTGAAATAAGCCAGTCCCAAAGGGCAAATACCATATGTTCTCCCTGATCGGTGACGACTGACTGAACACAAAGAGGGAAACCTGTTGGAGTGAGGTGGACACTATGGGAAATGGTGGCTTGATCAGCATAGCCCTGACTGTTAATGAACAACTTAATACATTATCCCTCTTAGTAGTTTTTTTTATCTGTTCTACTTAATATGACTGGTTTAGATCTGTAATTGATGCACAGTTATTCTTAAGTGTTGAAAATTAACTGAAATGTGATCCCTGTTGAACATGGTGGTGGGAATGGGAGAGGGAAGAGATGTATAATTTGGGACATGCTCAGGCTGACTTGCCCCAAGTGGTGGAGTTGGAAGCATACCAGGGGATTCCAATTCAATCCCATCGAGGTGGCATGTACCAATGCCATCTCACTGTTCCAGGTGATCAGTTTCAGTTCACAGTTGGTCATGGTGAAGGGACTGGGAGTCAAAGGGAACACATAGACAAGTCTAGTACCTGCTAACGCTAACCGATGGAGTAAATAAAGGGGAGAGTGATCCAACATGGGAAGTGAGATACTCAGCAGACTCATAGAATGGCAGATGTCCTAAATAGCACTCTGGCCTCAGAATCAGCCCTAAAGGCATTCGGAGCTGGCTGAAAAGCTCATGAGAGTATTTCAGGCATGGAAAGCCAAGACACTCTGGCAAAAGATCTCTGCGAGTGAGATCCCAGTGGAAAGAACAGGTCATCAAAGAAGGAGGTACCTTTCTCTGAAGGGAGGAGAGAACCTCCACTTTGACTATGACCTTGTCTAAACAAGATAAGAGTCGGAGAACTCAGAGGGCTTCCATAGCCTTGGAAACTCATGACTGGAGCATAGGGAGATTACTGATGCCATAGACAGGAGTGTCAATTGGTAAAGTCAACAACAGGAGTCACTGTGCACTTACTCCTCATGTAGGATCTCTATCCTTAATGTGCTGTACATTGAGATTTAATGCTATAAACGAGTACTCAAACAATATATTTCACTTTGTGTTTCTATGGGGGTGCAAACTGTTGAAATCCTTACTTAATGCATACTAAACTGATCCTCTGTAAAAAAAAAAAAAAAAGAAAAGAAAAAAAAAAAAGAAATTATCAATTCCCAACTTGACTCTCACTGGGATTAAACATGACAATAGGTCTGCTATGATTTCATCATCATTTAAAAAAATCATCTATTATTTTTCACTTTATGTTTCTGTGTGGGAGCAAACTGTTGAAATCCATACTTAATGTATACTAAGCTGATCTTCTGTATATTAAGATAATCGAAAATGAATCATGATGTGAATGGAAGGGGAGAGTGTCGCTCCCCGTCTTCGTGGAGGAGCAACACAGGACCCTGCGCTGTTCTTTCGTCTGCTCGGCCCTCCCCGGGTTTGCTGCTGGTTCTTCCCGGGTTGGCTACTATCCCTTCCACCTCCGTGGAAGGGCAGTTCCCCCTGGCCACATTCCCCACTTCCGCAGGGGAGCGGCACACCGCCGGCCGGCTCTTCTCGGGGGCTGCACAGGTGTTCCTTCAGCTAGATGTTCCCCATAGATGTTCCCGGTGCATGCCGTCTCTCTCCTCCTTTATAGTCCTCCTCCGCCAATCCTAACTCGGCTGCCCACACGCCGAGTACGCCACTCTCCTCCAATCAGGAGCAAGTCCTACAGTTTATCAGTTGAACTGGAGGCAGCTGTGCGGAAGCTGTTTACTTCTCTCCCAGCGCCATATTGTGGGAGAGCAGATGCATAGAATAAGTCTTAATTCCAGTAACAGTCTAGTCCGGTTTGCTCCCCACAGATCCCCCTTTCTTTTTATTTTTGGCGTTGATACGCGCCTGTCTTCGGTGTCCCGCGGCACACACTCTGCTCTACTTGCTAGAGTTGCCACAGGCTCTTACAAGTCCTATCAATCAGGAAAACCGAATCCGGGTCCTCTCTTCGCCATTGTGAGGAGGTTTTTAGGCGCTGATGCGTGCCTGTCTTCGGTGACCTGCAGCGCATAAGCTGCTAGCTGCCCGCAGGTGCTCATCGCCTCACTTGATTAGGCAGACCGAATCCAAGCTCTCACATTGCAGTGTTGTAGGGAGGCCTTTTTATTTCTCTATTTCTCTATCTCCGGGCATTCCTATTTCTCCCATTTTACTTCTATCTTCCAGCATTCCTATTTTTCTCACTTTACTTCTAAACTTCTGTTTCTCTTATCCCTGCGGCTTTCCGGCACCTCGCCCCGCCGGCGGGTTCCCGGCTCTGCGCCGCTTCAGCCCGTGCGCCTCTCTCATCTGCGCAGCTTCCCGGCTTTGCGCGGCTCGGCTTCGCGCGCTCCGCGGTCTCCACGCTTAACCCTTTCGCGTCTGAACCACGGCCTACGCCAGCCCCATTCCCTATCTATTCACGCCCCGTGCTCTCTGCACGCGGCGGCTTCCGCGAGTAACACAGCGTAGCTCACGTGTCCGCCACTAGTATTCAATCTAAGTTCCCCGGGCTAGCCTGGCGAATTCAACCCAGCGTACGTCTCCGCCCCACGGTTTGGCTTCCCGTCCTTTGCTCCCCGGGCTAATCAGAGGGATCCCAACCAGGCTCACGTTTCAGCTTCTAGTTTCAACTTTTCGCCCCCTATTCCCGGGCTAACTTGAGAATCCCAAAGTGGCTTTCGTGTCCGCCTTGGCCTGCCCCCCACGGCTTCAATTTCCCTAACATTTTTCTCTACCCGGTATGTTTCCCCAAGCTTTCCTCCAACGATATTCCTCCCTCATTTCTCCTGGCCTCTCCCCACAGTCCGCGTCCGAGTCTGTTTGTTCTAGCTTTCACTTTCGCTTTCGACCTTAGAGATTTCTCCCAGCTTCCCCCCGTAGTCCGTATCTGAGTCTATGCCTAGGCTTTCAATAGCTTCTTCCGGCTCCTTTTTCGTCCGGCTTTTCCCTAGGCTGTTTGCTAGTCTCTCTCTCCGATATTTTCCCTAGTTCTTCCCGTTTCTTCCCTCCTAAGTTTCATATCCGTCCTAAGTTTCCTATCCGAGTCACGGCACCATTATGTCGCTCCCCCTCTTCGTGGAGGAGCAACACAGGACCCTGCGCTGTTCTTTCGTCTGCTCGGCCCTCCCCGGGTTTGCTGCTGGTTCTTCCCGGGTTGGCTACTATCCCTTCCACCTCCGTGGAAGGGCAGTTCCCCCTGGCCACATTCCCCACTTCCGCAGGGGAGCGGCACACCGCCGGCCGGCTCTTCTCGGGGGCTGCACAGGTGTTCCTTCAGCTAGATGTTCCCCATAGATGTTCCTGGTGCATGCCGTCTCTCTCCTCCTTTATAGTCCTCCTCCGCCAATCCTAACTCGGCTGCCCACACGCCGAGTACGCCACTCTCCTCCAATCAGGAGCAAGTCCTACAGTTTATCAGTTGAACTGGAGGCAGCTGTGCGGAAGCTGTTTACTTCTCTCCCAGCGCCATATTGTGGGAGAGCAGATGCATAGAATAAGTCTTAATTCCAGTAACAGTCTAGTCCGGTTTGCTCCCCACAGAGAGGGAGTGGGAAAGGGGAGGGTTGTGGGTGGGAGGGACGGTATGGGGGGGAAGCCATTGTAATCCATAAGTCGTACTTTGGAAAATTATATGCATTAAATAAAAGTTTAAAAAAAAATTAAAACAAAAACAAAAACAAAGATTAGAAATGATGATGGATTGAAAGTAGAAGGTGGAGGAGGCAGAGTAGTTGCAAAATCAGTGTTTGCTGACTGCTTGGATATGATAGAAAAAGAGGAGTTATGGAAGGAGTCCCTAGACATACATTGGTCTTGGGATGATTGCCAGAATTGAGGTGGGCTGGGTGAGGAATCAGGAGTCTGGTTTTAGACATGCTAATTTTGAGATGTTGAGTTAACATTCCGGTGGGGATAGCCATTAGGTAGTGGGTATGTAAATCTGGAGAGCAGAAAAGAGGTCCAGGCAGGAGCTAGGCACTGAGCGGCCATCAGTTTCCGTATATGTGTGTGTGTGTGTGTGTGTTGTGTGTATGTGTTGTTAACAGCCATGGAAGTGGAAGAGTTCACCTACGAAATTTGTGTGGCTGTAGATATTTGCAGACAAAGCTCTCAAGGCATGGAGCCCTGAGTCTCAGGAGATGGGGAGACACCAGATGAGAGTGGGGATGGACACTGAAGCCGGAGAACTAGAAGGTTGTGTATCTGCACTCTGAGTGAGAAGGACTCTAAAAAGAAGGGGTCATCAGCTAAATTAAAAGTTGTTGATAGGCTCAGTAAAATGAGGACTATGTGCAGCTCATCAGATTTGGCAGTGTGAAGATTCTTGATCCCTTTGCCAAGAGCTGGTGCAGTAAACTGACTGTCGCAAGACCTTGACTGGAGTTTGTCCAAGGGACAATCTAAGAGTATTTGGAAGAAGTGGCCTTAGATGAATCTTTTGAACTTTTTTTTCTGTTACAGATGCAAAGGAATGGGGTAGTAATTGAGTTACATGGAGTCAAGAGATTTAAAAAAATTATGGAATATTTTTGCTTTTAAGAATGATATTAGAAGCCAGTGCTATGGCATAGCAAATAAAGCTGACACCTGAAATGCTGGCATCCCATATGGGCTCCTGTTCCAGCTGCTCTACTTCCAATCCAGCTCCTTGTTAATGTGCCTGGGAAAGCAGAAGAAGATGGTCCAAGTCCTTGGATCCCTGCACCCACCTGGAGACCTAAAAGAAGCACCTGGCTCCTGGCTTCAGATTGACACAGCTCCAGCTGTTGTAGCCTTTTGGGGAGTGAACCAATGGATAGAAGATTCTCTTCTTTCTTTCTCTCTCTCTCTTTCTCTCTCTCTCTCTGCCTCTCTGTAACTCTGCCTTTCAAATGAATACTTAAATATTCAAAAAAAAAAAAAGAATGATATTAGGGGGTAAGGAGGTGTCAGGTGTGTTAATGCAGGGGGAGATGCAGAGTTACTGAAACAGTTTCCCAAGTAGCTAAGAGGATGGGATCCAGTGAGCAAGTGGAGCCCTTAGTCTGAACAAAGGCAGTTGTTCTATGAGGGAAGGCAGTGAAGTGAGTCAAATGCTCTTAGGGGTGGGAACTTGAGGAGGTTTTACCTTGTTTTATATGATTTTCTACATGAAATAGGAAGCACAGTTATTAGGACAGGATGAGAAGGGGAGGAGAGGTGTTGCAGGTTTGAAGCTAAAACAGACCATATAAAAATCATGTAGGGAACTGCAAGAAAAGTGGGAAATAATGAAGGTACTTCCAAAGTTCATGGAAATAAGGGCTTTCAAGAGAGGCTTATTTTGGTGCAAGAAATTTGAAATTCATGCACCATTATTTCATAATCTGAATTTTCAGTGAACCTTATGAAGATACATTTTATTCTATATCTTTGCCAGGAAGCATGAAGAATATACTGGGTTGAAGTTGCTGTCAGTCACAGTGGCACTGTGTGTGTTTTCTCAGCCAACTTAGCCACCTGGGTACAGGCAAAGAGTAGGCAATGACTTCTGGGTGTGAGGTTTTGACTTGGACCTTTTAAAGGCAATGGCATCTAGAAAGGGTGAAGGGAAAGAAGGCAGAGAGTCCTACAGGGCTGAGGTTAGGGAACAAGTCCCTCATCACAGGCTTCAACTTACTAAGTTCCTGAATAAAAATTTCCCACTCCATTACCCCATTATAATGGTAATGAGCCTTTCGGACATCATTCGAATTCTCTTGGAATCTGTGCTCACCCCGCTGCCTTCTCTTGGGTCAGTGAGAATATATTACATTGTAAACCAGTGCGAACACTGTGGGTACTTCATTATGTTTCAGTCTCACCAAAGCCCTATGAAGTAACTATGTACTGCAGTGTCCATTTATTAGAAAAACAGCTACAGAAATGAATGAGAGGAGAAGGGGAAGCAGCTCCCTTTATATTTCCATGTTGCCACACTGAAATTTGATTCATAGTCTTTCTGACTAGAAGTCTGTGGGTGCTATGATTACACTCCAGTCCTCCCCAAATACCAGTACAAATGACAAGTTAGGCTTAGTTCATACCATATTTTCAAGAGCATCGAACCCTAGTATTTCTCACTGTTCTAATACACAAACAATCTGATTTGGATATAGGTTCACAGTTAAGCTGTCCTGAATGTAAAAGAAAAAAACAAAAACAAAATAAAACAACAACAACAACAACAAAAGCCCATTGCCAAAAAGTACATAGTTTTCTGCTGGCAATCCTCTATCCTCTAAAATAATTACTTTTACACCCACATAGAGCCTTCTTTGAGGTCACTAAACAATCCCAGTGCTTGGCAGATGTTTGAGATTTGTCACTCACATGTTAAGGATCTAACCTGAAGGGCTTCAGCAAGGAGCAAGATTCACGGGGAGAAAGATACCTAATATGGAAAGTTAGCAGTATCTAAGACACACTTGCCTGATTCACAAGTTCGAAATACTCAGTTTTTAAATTTTTGTTTGAAATGCAGAGAGACAGATGGGCAGAGACAGAGATAATTCACCTGCTGATTCTCTTCTCAAATGCCCACAACAGCCAGGACTGGGCCAGATGCAAGTCAGGAGCTCAATCTGGTCTCCCCCATGAGAGGTACTCAAGTACTTAAGCCATCACCTACTGCATTCCAGGGTATGCATTAGCAGGAAGCTGCAACTGAGAGCAAACAGGGACTGGAACACAGCTGCTCTGATATGGGATGTAGGCAATGCCTGTGATGTCTTAACCACTGTTCAAAAAGCCTACCCCTGAAGGCTTCACTTTGAATAAGTATTTCCGTCTTTCCAATTTTGTTCCTGGTAAATAATACATATATCCACATTGAAGAGTGTGGTTAAAAAGCCCTGTTACATGGAATTGGTAAGATGAATAGCATGCATTTCCTGTAAATAATGGCAGGCAGACCAGTGTGTATGTATTAATGGACAATGGTTAGGGTGTGCTCTGAACTCCTTTTCTATGTTAAGATGCACCAAAGTCCACAGCGCAGATACCTGAAAATGAAGATGAGAGAAAATATAACTATAGCAGCCCCTTCTCCCTCAGTGGCCAATAACATAGTAGTTCCAATTATTCCCAACAGTTCACAAGACATCAATTCCCAGATTACCATAAAGAGAAGCACTGAGTCAGGACAGTGAATTCGTATTGCTGTCTCTTAAACCCTTCAGTGTTGAAACCCTGCTGTGTTTCTCACTTTTAGGGATACATTTTTACTAGTCTGTTTAGTGCTCTAAACCCTGAGAGGATCTGGGAGATTGGTGGTATAGAGTTCAGTGCAGTGAGAGGGAGAAGTTTTAAAATAATGCAACAAAAATGTTTGTGGTTGCTGAGAGCATATTGGTTTGAATATTTGTGTGATGAAACAGTTTCAAAAAATGCCTTGTAGAAATTGTTGCACTCTGCTGCTGTTTTTAAAATAAATCCTTTAAATTAGTATCCTTGGGAAAATAAGACAAAAGGTTGTCTTGTGTATTCAATAAATATGACAGCTCAGTGTTTGTAGATAGCTGGGTAAATGGGAAGCAGTATGTGGTGGGCAACTTGATAAAAATGCTCAGAGAAAAATGGGAACTTAAGAACCACAGTGAGGGTTGTGAGAGGCTGGGTATGTAGTGGTCCTTGAAGGGCATACCTGCCCTGTGCCCAAGAGGTCTTGAGAGCCACAGGAGGACCACCTGGCAGAAGGTCGGATATCTGTCAAGGGGACTCCTGACACCATGGGAGGGGTTTTCTCTCAGCTGGTTGCTGTCTGAGAAGCTGAATCAACAACGACCATGAAGGTTATGGCGATGTTTTTGAAATGAGAAAGAGGATGCAGGAATTTTCCAGAAAGCTACTGACAGCTAATGCTAGATTTTATTTTAGTAACTTAGCTTTTCTGGCCTGGGTCCTAAGACTTGGATCAACTGTTCTCTCTAGAGAAGAATTTTCAGTGAAATACCTGCATGAGAGAGAGTATTAGAACCTGACACCTGCAGTGCTATTTTTCAAATATTTATTTGAAAAAAATATTTATTTATTTATCTATTTATTTATTTATTTGAGAGGTAAAGTTTATAGAAAGAAAAGGAGATAGAGAAAGAGATTTGTTCACTCCCCAGATGGCTGCAACAGCCAGAGCTAGGCTAGTCTCTGGTCTGAAGCCAGGATCCAGGTGCTTTCTCTGGGTCACCCACCTGGGTGCAGGGGCCCAAGGAAACAGGCCATCTTCCACTGCTTTCCAAGGCATATTAGCAGGGAGCTGGATTGGTAGTGGAGCAGCTGACACAAGAACTGGCTCCCACATGGAATGCTGGCTTTGCAGGCAGCAGCTTTACCCACTATGCCACAATGCCAGCCCCCTGCAATGCTATTACACATAGGACTTATGCCATCCTTCCATTTTGTTTTAAAATGTTAATTTTTATTTTTGTTCATCTACTTGAAAAGGGAGAGAAAGAGAGAGAGAATCTTCCACTGATGGGTCACTTAAATACCACAACAGCCAGAGTCATGCCAGGCCAAAACCAGGAAACCCATTCTGGTCTCCCATGTGGGTGACAGGGACCCAGGCAATTGGGCCATCATCTATTGCCTCCAAGGCTGGATTAGCAGGAATTCTGATTCAGCAGCAGAGCAGTCAGGGCTCCAACTGGCTGGCACTCCAAAATGGGACGTGGGTGCCCCAAGCTGCAGCTTAACCTGCTGTGCCACTGTACCTGTTCCTGTCCATCTCATTCAAGACCTACCACCCAGAGCAGAAATAGAGATGCCTGAGACCTCAGTTAAGGCAGAGTATTCAACAAACATATTGTAGTCCACAACAAAGTGACAGGGTGTTATGACGGACGCTGGGTAGCATCCCGCATTGGGGTTGAAGAGCCCCGGGTAACTACAACATGATTCACACTTTTCTTCCTCATCAGAACACATGACATTAATCAATTGTTGGTCATCTATGGTTCCCAACTAAACTCAACGAAAATGCAGATATACCTTACTGAAGATTATTTACACATACTGTGTAGTAAGCCTATCTGCAAAATTTTTTATCAAAGATTTTTCTTTTCTCAAGAAATCAAATTTATTTTTTCAACTTTTAAATATCTCTGTTAGATTATACAGAAGAACCTGGCCCTTCATGCCTCACATGAGGTTAAAAATCCAGAATCAGACATCTTAATGGAACTTCACCTTTGTTAAGGAAGTTGTGATTGGGTGCTGTCTTATTCTGCTAAGGCTGCCATAATAAAATATAGGCCGTATAGCTTAAAGAACAGGTAGTAATTTCTCCCAGCCCTAGAAATGAGCTGAGGGTGCTAGCATGGGGAGTTTAAAAGGAGAGCTGTCCTGCTGTCTTCTTGGCCTGAGAATGGCAACCTCTTGGCTTCCTCCCATGGGCTGGGGGTGGGAGAGTGGAGGGGCAGGTCAATGGGAGGAGGTGGAGAGGTGGTGGGTTATCTGATGTCTTCTTCTCAGGGCACAAACCCCATCCTGAGAGCCTCACCCTTGTGACCTCATCTCAACTTAATTCCCTCCCATAAGCCACATGTCAAACATAACCAGTACGTGGATTTAGACTTCAGCTGTGGATTTTATACAATCTGTGCATAGTTGTTGGTATTCAAGACCTCTGATTTCTCCCAAAAGCAAATTAATAAAGTGGCCAGAAGACCTCTTATTGTTAAAGTAGCTGCCCACCCAAACTCTGCACTGTGGCCATTCCTAATGTCATGTAAACCAGCAGAGCCATGGCAGGTAAAACATGGTCCCCCAAAGTTGTCCATGTCCTAATCCCCAGAATCTGTAAGTTTTTTTTTTCTTAATGTAGAAATGGAACTTTGCAAATGTGATGAAGTTCATTGGGAAGACTGAGGCTGGTGTTGTGGCACAGCAGGGTCAACTACCACCTGTGACATTGGCATCCCATACCACAGTGCAGTTTGCATCCCAGCTGCTTTGCTTCTGGTTTAGCTCCCTGCTAATGCACCTGGAAAATCAGTGGAAGATGGCCCAAGTGCTTACATCCTTGCCACCCAGATGGTAGAACCAGCTGGAGTTCCTGGCACCTAGCTTAGGCCTGGCCCAGCCCTGGTCATTGCTGTCATTTGAGGACCAGCAGATGGTTCCTCTTCCCCCTGTCACTCTGCCTTTGAAATGAATAAGAAACAAGTCTTAAAAACAAATAAAGGGAAGATTATCCTGAACTAGCCAAGGGAACCCCATGTGAGGGAGCCCTGGGGAGCAGAGCAGGTGAGGGTGACGTGATGATGGAAACAGCAGATTGAGCGATGTGCAGCCTTGAGCCAAGGAATAAAGGCAGCCTCTGGACACTGGAAGGGGGGCAGAAGAGATGCTTCCTAGAAGCTCCCGAAGGAATTAGGGCTGCCAGCACTCTGATTACAGCCCCTGAAAGCAAGGTTGCACTTGTGACTTCCAGAACTGTTTAGATGATAGATTTCTTCTTCTTTAAGCCACTAGCCTTGTGGGAATGTGTGATAGCAGAAGTAGGAAACTAATTTTGGCATATGGAAGTGTGCATTAGTATAACAAATGCCTTCAGTTGTAGAAGTGGTTTTGGAATTAGCCACTGTGCACAGGATGGTAGACATTGGAAGAGCTTGGTAGGAAAAATCCAATTGCCTCATCCTAGAGAGAGTGAACAGCCAAGTGCACTCGACATGCTGAAAGGAAGGGCGACAGCACAGACCTGAAGCCTTCAGCAGACAAGTGGGAGGTCTGGGGATGCTTGGGGAGGGGGTGAGAGGAAGGTAATGATGGCAGGAAATGTGTTTCTGCTGAAGCAACAGAGACCAAAGCTGGGGCAGTTTCCGTGATGAGGTCAGTGATTTGACTTACTGCATATCCTTTTAAAGGGCTTTCCTCTAAGTGTGGTCCTACAAGGAAAATACAGGTTTACTTATATGGAGCCTGGTTGTAATTTCATCTGTTGAATATGCAGAAGACTTATTCTTATACTCTTGGTACAGAAATATATCCTCACTGGTCATGTATCCCACCTGTAGTCAGTCAGAGAACATTAATCAGATAATGGAATTCTCAGGCAATTCAAATGAAGCTTATCTTCCCTAAAGAAAAGATATTTGTGTAACCAAGTACCCCGGATTTGGCTAAATGTAGCAGAAAATTGCTAATTGCAGTTATGCTCCGTGTTCAGTTCAGCACTAAAATGTTGAGAAATTAATAAACATTTGCAATTACTATGTGTGTACTATGTCACCTGCCAAGAATTGCTAGATAAAAACAGTTTTCACTTCATCTTTAGCTAAATGTTGATTCTTACAAATAACTTACGGAAATATCTGCCTGAATAAACAGAAAAATTTAAAGAACAAAGTCAGTGTTGATATTCCCTCTCCTCTTCTGAAAGTTTCCCCTCTTTAGGTCATTATAATTAACACAGCAAGTGACGCAGGAGAGAAGAGTCATTTAAAAAATATAGGCTTTCTTTTTCAGCAGTGCAGTTTTGTGGCTATGAGTTTTTAAAAATTTATTTTAGGGAGAGGGATACAGAGAGATCTTCCATCTGCCTGGTTCACTTCCCAGATGGCTGGAATTGCTTGAGCTAGGCAAGGCCAAAGCCAGGAGCTTGGAACACTATCTTGGTTTCCCACATGTGTGCAGGGGTCCAGGCCCTTAGACCATTTTCTGCTACCTTCCCAGGCACATTAGCAGGGAGCTGCATTGAAAGCCCAGCAGCTGGAACTCAAACCAGTGCTCCAACATGGGATGCCAGCGTTGCAGGCGGCAGCCTAAGAGGCTGCGCCAAAGTGCTGTCCTCTTTTGTGACTAGTTTTGATGATTCTTTCTCAGGAAAGAAAAGCAAAATCTATAAGAAGTTACATGGGAAATCTTATGTCTTAGTGAATTTTTTTTAGATGTGTTACATGGCATATCACTTTTATTTAACTGGTACCTTTTTTTTAACTTTTATTTAATGAATATAAATTTCCAAAGTACAGCTTATGGATTACAATGGCTTCCCCCCTCCCCATAACTTCCCTCCCACCCGCAACCCTCCCCTTTCCCTCTCCCTCCCCCCTTCCATTCTTAATGAATTTTGCATTAACATTCCTAATATGACCCATATAAGGTAATTTGAACCATTGTAAAATTTGTTTTTGTTATCAGGATATAAAATATCTTTATAAGCCTGCCTATAATTCTGTAACTTCTTTCTATTTTCATTTTAAATTCAGAATCAAAACATTACTAATGAAAAATTTAAAAAGTCACTTTAAACAATGAGTACTGAAGAATATGACAACAAATATATTTTTCTTATAACAGGTTGAAATAGAAATAAATAGGAAACTTTAGTAGCGTGAAAGGTTAAATAGATATGTTTAAAAACGTCTGTACTGGTATAATGTTAAACCCTCCTGCATATACCAGTGTTTGAACAAATTGTTAAAGTGCTAGCATATATCTTTTTTATATCTTTTTTTTTTTTTTTTTGACAGGCAGAGTGGACAGTGAGAGAGAGAGAGAGACAGAAAGAAAGGTCTTCCTTTGCCGTTGGTTCACCCTCCAATGGCCGCCATGGCCGGCACACCACGCTGATCCGAAGCCAGGAGCCAGGTGCTTCCTCCTGGTCTCCCATGTGGGTGCAGGGCCCAAGCACTTGGGCCATCCTCCACTGCACTCCCTGGCCACAGCAGAGAGCTGGCCTGGAAGAGGGGCAACTGGGACAGAAACCGGCGCCCCGACCAGGACTAGAACTCAGTGTGCCAGCGCCGCAGGCAGAGGATTAGCCTATTGAGCCACGGCGTCGGCCAACATATATCATTTTATTGTAGATGCTAGGTATGCTTTATTTTCTGATCTGTATTAGAGATCTGACTGCTTAATAATTACCTACTATTGGCCGGTGCCGCAGCTCACTAGGCTAATCCTCCGCCTTGCGGCACCTGCACACGGGGTTCTAGTCCTGGTCTGGGTGCCGGATTCTGTCCCAGTTGCCCCTCTTCCAGGCCAGCTTTCTGCTGTGGCCAGGGAGTGCAGTGGAGGATGGCCCAAGTGCTTGGGCCCTGCACCCCATGGGAGACCAGGATAAGTACCTGGCTCCTGCCATCGGATCAGCGTGTTTCACCGGCCACAGCGCGCCGGCCACGGCGGCCATTGGAGGGTGAACCAACGCCAAAGGAAGACCTTTCTCTCTGTCTCTCTCTCTCACTGTCCACTCTGCCTGTCAAAAAAAAAATTACCTACTATCTTTAATGCAATATTCCTCTATCTGGTAAAACATATCCCCTAAGGAATTTAATAACATTACACAGAATTTTAGCCCTTTACTACTGTAATACCTAATTTGATATTGAAAATATTGAACAATAAAAAGAACATAATCATTGTGAATAAACGCTCTATCGAAAGTAGCGGGGGTAAGATATATGTGTTTACTTTCTTGATAGTCCCTTGCATTTTATTACTATCAGTGATGGGTTTAACATTGAACAAAGAAAAATTAAGGTCTAGAAAAATTTTCTCATTGGTTCTCTCATTTGGAATCCCATTGGTTGGAAGCAAGATCTAAAAATTAGGGAATCTTTTAATCTTTGCCCAAAGTCTCAGCCATTCTGGGCCAAATGCTGCAAGCTTGTGGTTTGGCTTCCTTAGTCAGTTGGCTGAGACTGTGGGTCAGGGCTGTAGTGTCATAAACCCTTACGGTCAGGCCATGGTCCTTGTACATCTTTAATGCCTCACTCCGAGAAAAAAAGGAAGGCTGTTGTAGGGTTTTGAACAACAGAAAGCAGTAGCTTGGAATTACACTAAAATGTCCACTCTGTTGCTTGCAGAATAAAAACATATGGAAGCAGGGAAATCAGTCCTTAGGTCATTAATATAATGTGATCCCTCTGACAGCAGGGTGATGTTGGTGGAGGTGTGGGCAGCAGTCCAATGCAGAGAAAGTAGAGTTGACAGGATCCGCTGACAGACTGAAGGTGAGGTGTGAGAGAGACAGAGAAGCCAGGTGCAAAAGATGGAGGAGCCATCAACTCAGGGGCAGGGAGACTGTGCAGAGGACCATAGTGGTAGGTAAGATGTGAAGTTCAGGGAGAACTTACTAAGTGTCATATGTCTTAATAGCTTTCAAGTAAGCATGTGTAAAGTCATTACAATCTAAAGATATAGCAGACTTCAGGTCAGAGCACATGGGGACCTGATTCCAGTGCTCTCCCCGTCGGAGAGGTTTTCGCCCTGTACAGATGCACATTCCTTTCCCGGCATATGCTCAGGCTCAAGTGCAGCATTCCCATCCCATACTAGCAACAGGGAAGTCTTGTCCCTCAACCCCTTTGTTTACAGGGATTTCATTGCTCTTTTCCCATCCCAAGCCCCACCCACTTCCTGAAAACTGCTGGGCATGCGTGCCTTAGTTATCCAGTCCCTGACTTACACTCTGTGCAGCATCCTGCCTTCACCCATCTAAATTCTGGGCAATCCCTCACTTACGGTCTGTGCCTTTAAAACCACATTCCCAATCTGCAAGACCCAGGCGCACACGTTCAAAACACAGTGCCTGTGTTTTGTGTTCTCCTGGGCTGCAACTCTCAACAAAACCACATAAACTCTTTGGTTTCTTAATTGATTTGTGCTTCAGTTTTTCTTAAGGGTTGACACATGTCAAATAGGGAGCAGGATTAAATGAGCTACAACTCTGCATGCATGGCAGCATACCCTTTGTACTGATAGCTATGAAAATGCATAGGATCCCCAAAGGAGTGAATATAGGCAGAGAAGAAGAGCAAGGATTGAGCCTGGCATGAGCCACAGTAAGAGATCAGGGTGATGAGGCAGAACCAGTAAGAAAGATACTGAGCCCAGAAGAAAGCCCTGAGATTGTGGTATCCTGGAAGTCCAGAAGGGGAACCAACCAAGCACATCGCAGGCTGCTCCTTGTTCAGCTAAGCTGAGAGACTTGACAGTGCAGTTAGCAGTGTGGTGGCAGGCGGTGGAAGTCAGAGATAAAAGCGCTTCAGGGGAGCACCGGGCATAAATAGGAACTGGAGTGGTCTTAAAAGCAATCCGGAAGAAGGAGAATTGAAGACAGCCCAGGTGTTTATTCTTTGGAGCTGTCTTGTTAGGATCAGAGAAATAACATGTGTATGGGGGGTTAAAAATACTTTGAGAGCTGGATTTTGGGAGAGAAAATTAGTGGGGAAATGTGCTAGAGCTTTTGAGAGGCAAGGGGTGGGGTGCATGCTGAGAGGGTGGTCTCAGACTGGAGCTCTGCCATGAGGGAAGGCAGAGCGGTGAATACAGGGACCGGCTAAGAAGGTAGTTGTGATGGGGGAGCTTACAGATCTCCCTTGTTGTAAAGTATACTCAGCCTACTTTGCTGTAGAATCCTAGAACTCACTCTTCCTAACTAGCTGTATTCTGGGACCTGTTATCCAGGCTCCCTGTATCCCTGTTTTCCCCTTCTCTTTCCAAGCCTCCAGTAATTCCTGTAGAATTCTGGAATTTATACACAGAAGAGCATTTAGATGTTGTCTAGTGATAGAATCAAACTTGAAAACTGTTTCACAAGGAATCTTTCCTGTAGAATAAGACAATTCTTTTAAAAACATCTTTGGAACCTACTTATAAAGTTTTGTTTCAACATTTCCCCTAATGATGCAGCCAAAAATTGGCAACCAACTCCATTTTAATACATTTACAATCCTAGAAAACATTTCCCTAAATGGAATTAAAATAAACTTCTGATGCTATTTATCCTTCCCCTCTGTATCTATATAGAAAATAAATTTAATGAATTTTCATGACTAAATCCTGCTAAATTTTATTTACCCACTTTATTCATTTATGGCTTCCACTGGTTATTGGTCATTATAAAAGAAACATTTGAACATACTTTTATGTAAATGTTACAGTTTAAACAAGCAAAGAATCCCTTTTTATTTATTTTTTTGGACAGGCAGAGTTAGAGAGAAAGAAAGAGACAGAGAGAAAGGTCTTCCTTTTTCTGTTGGTTCACCCTACAAGTGGCCACTACGGCCGGCATGCTGCGCCAATCCAAAGCCAGGAGCCAGGTGCTTCCTCCTGGTCTCCCATGCGGATGCAGGGCCCAAGGACTTGGGCCATCCTCCACTGCCTTCCCAGGTCACAGCAGAGAGCTGGACTGGAAGAGGAGCAACCGGGACAGAATCCAGTGCCTCAACCGGGACTAGAACCAGGTGCCATAGGCGGAGGATTAGCCTAGTGAGCTGCGGCGCTGGCCCAAAGAATCCTTTACACTCAAAAAAAGTTCCATTTTGTTTGCCCCTCGTTTCTCAGCCAAATAAGAAGCGTGGTCATCAGGAGAGTGGAGAGAGAGGACTGTGTGTCAGAGAATCAAGTAGGAGATGAGAACCATAAGCAGGCCTGGGAAACACAGCCTGGTTTTACTGCAGCATGTAGGGACTCACTGTGCTGCTTATATTAATAAGGATAAGCAGATGAGTCTAACAAATACCTCTCAGATCTCAGAAAAATAATGTAATGAATGCCTTTTATTTTCCTGTTCCTTGTTCCAAAGAGGTTTAGGTGAAAGAGGGGCTCCAAGTATCCTCAACTATACTCCTCTTCTAACCTCTCCAACTTCAGTGACCTCCATGAAAAATTCTCCATGAATTCACCAGAGAAACAAAGAAGCCGTGGATAATTTCACAGATTTTTGTGAGGCCTGAAGGTGGTATAATCACTTCTGTCCACGTTCTACTGACCAGAAATCCACCCCGGGGTTTCTGTCCGCTCTCCAGGAGATTAGGAAATGCAGTCAATCTGTGTGTTTGCAGAGAGTGGATTCTGACCAGCACCACAGGTTGCAGAATGAGCACAAAGTTAAGAGGGAGGCGAGGAAATGGAGGATTGAGCAATGAGCAATAAGTGAATACTACAGAGAATCGATCTGTGAATTCAATTAGGAAAATAAAGGAGTGTGACGGGCAGGATGGAAGTAAAAAGGTGGCAAGATCAATGGTCTTTTCTTTTAAGGTACATATTTCTGTGACAATGTAGCAAAGGTTAAAAGAACTAACAAGGGTAGATTATGTTTTCAAGTTTCAGTGAAGGCTGCCCCTTAGTCTGTGTAGCAAAGACCATGTCAAAAAGCTGAGCTAGTTCCCCAGTGACTGATATTTGCAAGATTAGAAATAGAAAAGAAAAAAGAAAAGCAGTATTATGTATTTGAAGAACAGAGGATTTTTTTGTTTTCTTTGATGATGATCCATTAAAATATTTTGTCCATGGTTTCTCATTGACTTAATTTGCATTCCTTTTATTATCCAAAGAAATAGGACACAGGATGCAAGTCTATATTTATTGGTTTTCTTGTCAAGGTTTTGGGGACATCCAAGTTAGATGAGAAGTTTTAATTTTATTGTCGGCAGGCATTAAAGTGCGTCTTAAGTTGAAATGAAGTTGCTGCCATGAATATAAAGCCTCTAAATAAATAAGTACTCATTGTAAAATTATTTGGGTTTATGTAGCTAGGTTGAATTCATCAAAATAATTTCAAACAGCAAACCCTGAGAGGGTATTGCAGGAAGTAACACCATTCAGACTTTCAGTTACTGCAGTGGGAGTCAGTCTGAAGGAAATGAGCATGTGCACACTGATGCCATGACTAGTGGCAACATTTCTAACATTTTTAAAAATTATTTTTGATTCTAATATACTTATTTTTGATTCTAAATTATTTATTATCATAGAGCTATGATTGCTGTAAAACTATGGCCATGGTTGCAATCAACTTGGTCACAGTCTTCATCTCTCTTAATTAACTTCTTACTCTGAAAAATACGTGTTTCTCTGGCCATCTGCATTTCAATAGCTTCTGTACACCTCCCAAAGTGCAGCACACTGTGGTAGGAGACCGGTGGTTGTTCAAATAAGTTCCCAATAGTACAAAATTTACAGATACTAATTTCTAATATTATGTGAGTGCTGATACTGTAAATGTGTTATTCCTTATTCCGTAAGGTCCAATGTCTCATGGATACATCATAATTTTATATAATCTAAGAAAGAACAACAATGTTGCCAGCAATCCAGGACATAATACTTTTGTATCATTTACAGTTGCTGGAAGAATTTGCTTAGGTCTAGACATTGTATAATCAAATAAAGGAGAATGTAATGGAACTAGATTAGCTAAAATGTCCCTGAGAGTTTGTCCAATTTGGAACCTCAATCATCTTGAAATAGCTTTAAACCCAAGATAGTCGAGTTCCTATGCTATTAGGGCATTGCTGAGATAACATTTCTTTAAAAAAGAGTCAGAGATTCCAACATGGTGGGGTAGAGAAAGGACACTGCTCTAGGCTAGGGGAAAATAGCAGGAAAAAAAATCAGGGAGTGCATTCTCAGACAAGAGCTGCAAAGAAATCTACAGTGGCAATTCCCCAGAAGGAAGAGGGAAGCCACAGATCTGTGTGGAAGGTGCAGAAGTGTGGCAACAAGCATGGATCCAACACATGACCCCCTCAGCTGAGAGGCCAAGGAAGCCCCAGCTTTAGAGAGCAAGGTGAGACCAGATGTCAGCAGCCCGTGCAACTGGCAGTATAGCTGGAGGGAAAGCCTGGAAGAGTACAATGTCTTTGAGTGTGGCCCAGAGCCCTAAAGGGGATAGGGTACTAGCCTAACCCAGTGAAAAAACGGAATGTATCTCCCTCCCCATGTCTCCACAATGGCGCCACAACTGGGTGGGAGAGGCTGCCATTTTGACATCAGTAGCAGCTGCATCAGATCTTGTGCATGTGCCCAGCGACTGGCGGAGACAAGGCACCATTTTGACAACAATAGCAGCTGTAGTGGCCCTTGTGCAAGCATGTGATCCAGAAATTTTACCAGAGGGAAAAAATCTGCATTCTCTCCTGCCTTTGAGTACGGCTAGGGGAATTTCAAGGGGGGCTGGGCACCCATGTGCCTCCAACCTCTCAACATATCACAGACTCTGGGTCCAAGGCAGAGCACCTACAAGGAGCTGGCTCTGTGAAATCTCTGCCTCTCCATGGACAAGAAAGGTTAGTGGGGTGGAACAATTCCTCTGCACCCAAAGGCTGTGGGAACTTTCTGTACTGAGATGGTGAAAACTCTGTGACTTGCAATATAGGACACTGGGCATCTGGGCAGTCACTGTGTGTGCCATCAAAGGCTCAGAGCTCCTTGACTGCCTGGGGTAGGTCATTGGAGCAGAATCTGTGTTCACAAGAGGACAACATAGATCCTTTTTGTGGTTCATGTGGCAGCGTGGGTTGAGAATTGCACCCATGGTGGACTAACCCAGGGCATTAATCACCTTGTAAGAGAGGAGGCAAGGGTGTGATTATGCCAACAGAGCTGAACATACTCCCTACACTTACGACAACAGAAGAGATCTACCAGGCCCAACTTGGGGGGTCACCCTGGATATTTGCCCCACACTGGAGCACTGATCAGAGCTCTCTGGCCACAGCCAGAACACATCTCTGGGTATTCACTGAAAGATCAGACACTCCACTAAGCCACAGAGGCATGGTTCAAAGATAAAACCTGTCAAAGGAGAAAACAAACAAGTATTCATACAAATGCCTAAGAGTAAACTCAGAAACACAGAAATTCAAGAAACAAGAATAAGGAGGACAACAAGACTCCCCCCAAAGGCACAAAACACCTCAATATTAGAATGTTAAAGTGAAGAGATGGATGAAATGCCTGAAAAGGAACTCAAAGATGAATCATAGAATTACCCAGAAGCAATGAGAAGCAAATTCATGAGTTAAATAAATCCATATATGACACAGAAGAAAAATTACCCCATGAGATTGAGTTTTTGAAGAGAAATCAAACTGAAATATTAAAAATGAAAAATTCAATGTCAAATAAAAAATACCATGGAAAGGCTTAAAAATAGACTGTGAAGTAGATGGAAGAATACAAATCTTTGGAAATTTCTCAGACCAAAAAAAAAAAAAAAAAAAAAAAAAAGAAAAGAAAAAAGAAAGAAAAAGAAAAAGAAATTAGAAAAATTAAAAACAGTGTTGGAGATTTATGGGATACTATCATCAAATGACCAAAAATATGGGTCGTCCCAGACTATGTAGAAATATAGAATGGATTAGCAGGCCTATTCAGTGAAATAATTACAGAAAAATTCATTAATTTGGAAAAAAAAAAAAAGAGACGCCCAGGTACATAAGACTCATAGAACTGGCCAGTGCCGCGGCTCAATAAGCTAATCCTCTGCCTTGCGGCACCGGCACACCGGATTCTAATCCCAGTCGGGGAGCCGGATTCTGTCCCGGTTGCCCCTCTTCCAGGCCAGCTCTCTGCTGTGGCCAGGGAGTGCAGTGGAGGATGGGCCAAGTGCTTGGGCCCTGCACCCCATGGGAGACCAGGAGAAGTACCTGGCTCTTGCCTTCGGATCAGCGCAGTGCGCTGGCCACAGCATGCCGGCTGTGGTGGCCATGGGAGGGTGAACCAACGGCAAAAGGAAGACCTTTCTCTGTCTCTCTCTGTCACTGTCCACTCTGCCTGTCAAAAAAAAAAAAAAAAAAAAAAAAAAAACAAGACTCGTAGAACTTCTGATAGAAATGACCAGAAAAGGTCTTCACAATGACACACTGTAGTCAAACTTTCAACACTAAAACATAAAGAAAATATTCTAAAATATTTATTAGTGAAATGCCTGATTACTTTCAGAGGATTCCCAACTGGTCTCACAGCTGACTTCTCAAAAGAAACCCTACAGAATAGGAGAGAATGGCAAGATATATTCCAAGTCTTAAGAGAAAAAACTGTCAACTCAGAATACTGTACTCCACAAAGCTCTCATCTATGAATGAAGGTAAAATAAAAATCTTCTATAACAAGTAAAATTGAAAGAATTTGTCACCACATGTCCAGATTTACAAAAGATGCTTAAGGATGTGCTACAAACAGAAACAGAAGGATAGTTGCCATTATGAAAGAATGTTAAGACAGAATATTTCCCAGAAAAACTACAAATGAAATCCAAAGCAAACAAAGGAATATTTACCTAAAAATGGCAGCTCAAAGTTGTTTATCAATAGTAACCTTGAATGTAAATGGCCTAAATTCTAAAATTAAAAGATACAACCTGGTGGAATGGATTAAAAAAACCAGACCCATCTATTTACTGTCTAAAAGAAACACACCACACCAACAAAAATACATGAAGACTGAAAGTGAAAAGGATGGAAAAAGATATCCCATGCTAATGGAAAGAAAAAAAAATGAGCAGGTGTAGTCACTCTAATTTTGGACAAAATAGACTTTAACACAAAAACTGTTAACAGAGACAAAGAAGGACATTTTGTAATGATTATGGAATCAATCCAACAGGAAGATGTGAGTATAATAAATTATATGCATGCAATGCCCAGGAGCTTGGAATTTTTTTTTTTTTTTTTTTTTTTTGGACAGGCAGAGTGGACAGTGACAGAGAGAGACTGAGAGAAAGGTCTTCCTTTTGCTGTTGGTTCACCCTCCAATGGCCGCTGCGGCTGGTGCGCTGTGGCCAGTGCACCGCGCTGATCTGAAAGCAGGAGCCAGGTACTTCTCCTGGTCTCCCATGGGGTGCAGGGCCCAAGCACTTGGCCCATCCTCCACTGCACTCCCTGGCCACAGCAGAAAGCTGGCCTGGAAGAGGAGCAACTGGGACAGAATCCGGCACCCCGACCAGGACTAGAACCCAGTGTGCCGGCCCCGCAATGCAGAGGATTAGCCTAGTGAGCTGCGGCGCCGGCCAAGGAGCCTGGAAATTTAAAGCAAATGTATCTCAAGAGAGACAGTCCCCAATACAAATAGTAATTAAAGACTTCAACACCTCACTTTCATCAATAAATAGAAAAACTAGATAGAAAATCAACCAAAAAAAAAAAAATAGAGCTATTCTATACTGTTCACCAAATGGGCCTAATTGATATCTATAGAACTTTTCATCCCACAGTTGATGAATACACATTCTTTTCATCAGCACATGGAACTTTCTCTAGCATAGACCATATGCTAGGCCATGAAGCATCTCTCAGAAAACTCAAAATAATTGAAATCATACCATGCATCTTTTCTGAGCTTAATGGAGTAAAGCTGGAAATCAGCAACTCAAGAATTTCTAGAAAATACGCAAGCACTTGGAGACTGAACAACATGTTCCTGAATGAACAGTGGGTCTAGAAGACATCAAAAAGGAAATAAAAAAATTCTGGTAATGAATGAAGATGACAAGAAAACATACCAACACTTAAGAGACACAGCAAATGCAGGGTAAAGAGTGACATTTATAGCAATTGGTGCCTATATCAAGAAATTGGAAAGGCATCAAATAAATGAGCCATCAGTGCATCAAAAGGACCTAGAAAAACAACAACAAGCCAAACTCAAAGTTAGTAGGAGGAAAGAATTAATTAAAATAAGAGAAGAAAGAAACAAAGTTGAAACAAAAAAATACAAAAATTCAGTGAATTGAGAAGCTGGCATTTGAAAAAAATAAACAAAGTTGATAAACCATCAGTCAATCTAACCAAAAAAAAAAAAGGAAAGAAGACCCAAATTAATAAAATCAGAGAGGGAAAATAAGAATTAAATACCTTAGAGTATATTTAACCATAAATTGAAAGATCTCAATGATGAAAATTATAAAACATTAAAGAAATAAAGAGAGGTAAGCATACAAAAAAAAATGGAAGAATCTTCCATGTTCATGGATTGGAAGAATTAATATCTTAACAATATCCATACTACCAAAAGCAATTTACAGATTCAATGTGATCCCAATTGGAATACGAACAACCCTCTTCTCAGATCTAGATTAATGATGCTAAAATTCATATGGAAACACAAGAGACCCCAAATAACTAAAGCAATCTAAAAAAAAAATAAAGACAGAAACATCACAATACCAGATTTCAAGAAACACTACAGGGCAGTTATAATCAAAAGAGCCTATAAGTGGCACAAAGATAGATATGTTGACCAATGGAACAGAATTGAATCTCCAGAAATGAATTCACACATCTACAACCAGCTAATTATTGATAAAGGAGCTAAAATAAATGCCTGTAGAAAACAGCTGTCTCTTCAACAATTGGTGCTGGGAAAATTGGATCTCTGCATGCAGAAGTATGAAACAATATCCATATCTTACAGCTTTTACAAAAATCAACACAAAATGAGTCAAGGATCTAAATCTACAACCTGATACCATGAAACTATTAGAAGGGAACATTAGGGAAACTCTGCAAGACGTTGGCATCCACAAAGAATTCTTGGAAAAGGCCACAGAAGCACAGGCAATCAAAGCCAAAATTGACAAATGGGATTATATTAAGCTGAGAAGCTTCTGCACTGCAAAAGAAATACCCAGCATAGTGGAGAGGCAACCTATAGAATGTGATAAAATATTTGCATACTATGATACTGATAAAAAATTTGTATCCAGAATCTATAAAAAATTCAAGAGACTCAACGACAAAAGAGAAAATTCAAGTGGCCAACTGACACATGAGAAAAATGCTCTGGGATCACTAGCCATTGGGGAAATGCAAATCAAAACCACAATGAAGATTCACCTCATTCCAGTTAGAATGGCTCCCATACAAAAATCAACAAACAATAAATGCTGGCAAGAATGTGGGAGAAATGGTACCCTAATCCACTGCTGTTTTGAATGTAAGCTGGTGCAGCCATTGTGGAAGACAGTATGGAGATACCTTAGAAAGCTGAAAACAGATACACCATAAAACCCAACATTTAACTCCTGGAAATATATACAAACAAAATGGAATTGGCATATGGAAGAGTTATCTGTACCACAAGGTTTATTGCACCTGATTCACAGTATGGAGTCAACTCTGATGTCCATCAGCTGATGACTGGATAAAGAAATCATGGTGTAAATACACTATGAAATACTATTGAGCTCTAAAAAAGAATAAAATCCTGTCTTTTGCAACACAATGAATGTAACTGGAAACCATTATATTAGTGAAATAAGCCAGTCCCAAAAAGACAAATGCCATATGCTTTTCTTGGTTTGTGGTAACTAATAGAGTACCTAAAATGTAATGCATGGGAATGAAACTGACATTTTGAGATTCAATGATTATTTACAGCCTTGAACAGTGTTTTTTTTTCTTCTTCTTCTTCTTACTATTTGTTGAACTCTTTACTTAGTGTAGTCTTATTTTTATGAGTATAAAGTCAACTGAAAGTAGATCATTGAATAAATTAAGAAAGGGATTAGGAGAGGAAGGGGGGGAAGGGTGGGAGTGTGGACAGGAGGGAGATTAGGATGGAAAGTATCACTCTGTTCCTAAAAATGTATACATGAAAATATAAGAAATTCGTGTACCTTAAATAAAGTTTTTATAAAAGAACACCATGAAAATGTCACTCTTTTTTTAACTTTTATTTAATGAATATAAACTATTCATCAACTGTGGGATGAAAAGATCTGTAGATATCAATTAGACCCATTTGGTGAATAGTATAGAATAGCTCTATTTTTTTTTTGGTTGATTTTCTATCTAGTTTTTCTTTTTTTTTAAACTTTTATTTAATGAATATAAATTTCCAAAGTACGACTTATGGATTACAATGGCTTCCCCCCCATACCGTCCCTCCCACACCCAACCCTCCCCTTTCCCACTCCCTCTCCCCTTCCATTCACATCAAGATTCATTTTCGATTCTGTTTATATACAGAAGATCAGTTTAGCATACATTAAGTAAAGATTTCAAAAGTTTGCACCCAAACAGAAACATAAAGTGAAAAATACTGTTTGAGTACTAGTTATAGCATTAATCTCAATGTACAGCACATTAAGGACAGAGATCCTACATGAGGAGTAAGTGCACAGTGACTCCTGTTGTTGATTTAACAAATTGACACTCTTGTTTATGGCATCAGTAATCACCCTAGGCTCTTGTCATGGGTTTCCAAGGCTATGGAAGCCTTTTGAGTTCACCAACTCTGATCATATTTAGGCAAGGCCATGGTCAAAGTGGAAGTTCATTCCTCCCTTCAGAGAAAGGTACCTCCTTCTTTGATGACCTGTTCTTTCCACTGTGATCTCACTCACATAGATCTTTCATTTAGGTCCTTTTTTTTCTAGAGTGTCTTTGCTTTCCATACCTGAAATACTCTCACTTCAACAGGTTTCCTTTTTGGTGTTCAGTCAGTTGTCACCAATCAGGGAGAACATATGATATTTGTCACTTTGGGACTGGCTTATTTCACTCAGCATGATGTGTTCCAGATTCCTCCATTTTGTTGCAAATGACTGGATTTCATTGTTTTTTTACTGTGGTATAGTATTCTAAAGAGTACATATCCCATAATTTCTTTATCCAATCTACCGTTGATGGGCATTTAGGTTGGTTCCAGGTCTTGGCTATTGTGAATTGTGCTGCAATAAACATTAGGGTGCAGACCGCTTTTTTGTTTGCCAATTTAAATTCCTTTGGGTAAATCCTAAGGAATGGGATGGCTGGGTCGAACGGTAGGGTTATATTCGGGTTTCTGAGGAATCTCCAGACTGACTTCCATGGTGGCTTGACCAGTTTGCATTCCCACCAACAGTGGGCTAGTGTCCCCTTTTCCCCACATCCTTGCCAGCATCTGTTGTTGGTAGATTTCTGTATGTGAGTATGTGAGCCATTCTAACCGGGGTGAGGTGAAAACTCATTGTGGTTTTGATTTGCATTTCCCTGATTGCTAGTGATCTTGAACATTTTTTCATTTGCCTGTTGGCCATTTGGATTTCCTCTTTCGAAAAATGTCTATTGAGGTCCTTGGCCCATCTCTTAAGTGGGTTGTTTGTTTTGTTGTTGTGGAGTTTCTTAATCTCTTTGTAGATTCTGGTTATGAACCGTTTATCTGTTGCATAGTTTGCAAATATTTTTTCCCATTCTGTCGGTTGTCTCTTCACTCTCCTGACTGTTTCTTTTGCAGTACAGAAACTTCTCAATTTGATGCAATCCCAATAGTTGATTTTGGCTTTGACTGCCTGTGCCTCCCGGGTCTTTTCCAGAAACTCTTTGCCTGTGCCAATATCTTGAAGGGTTTCTCCAATGTTCTCTAATAACTTGATGGTGTCAGGTCGTAGATTTAGGTCTTTAATCCACGTTGAGTGGATTTTTGTGTAAGGTGTAAGGTAGGGGTCTTGCTTCATGCTTCTGCATGTGGAAATCCAATTTTCCCAGCACCATTTATTGAATAGACTGTCCTTGCTCCAGGAATTGGTTTTAGATCCTTGATCAAATATAAGTTGGCTGTAGATGTTTGGGTTGATTTCTGGTGTTTCCATTCTGTTCCATTGGTCTATCCTTCTGTTTTTGTACCAGTACCATGCTGTTTTGATTACAACTGCCCTGTAGTATGTCCTGAAATCTGGTATTGTGATGCCTCCGGCTTTGTTTTTGTTGTACAAGATTGCTTTAGCTATTCGAGGTCTCTTGTGCCTCCATATGAATTTCAGCATCATTTTTTCCAGATCTGCAAAGAATGTCTTTGGTATCTTGATTGGGATTGCATTGAATCTATAAATTGCCTTTGGGAGAATGGACATTTTGATGATGTTGATTCTTCCAATCCATGAGCATGGAAGATTTTTCCATTTCTTGGTATCCTCTTCTATTTCTTTCTTTAAGGTTTTGTAATTTTCATCGTAGAGATCTTTAACATCTGTGGTTAAGTTTATTCCAAGGTATTTGATTGTTTTTGTAGCTATTGTGAATGGGATTGATCTTAGCAGTTCTTTCTCAGCCATGGCGTTGCTTGTGTATACAAAGGCTGTTGATTTTTGTGCATTGATTTTATACCCTGCCACTTTGCCAAACTCCTCTATGAGTTCCAATAGTCTCTTAGTAGAGTTCTTTGGATCCTCTAAGTAAAGAATCATATCGTCTGCAAAGAGGGATAGTTTGACTTCTTCCTTCTCAATTTGTATTCCTTTAATTTCTTTTTCTTGCCTAATAGCTCTGGCTAGAACTTCCAGAACTATGTTAAATAGAAGTGGTGAGAGTGCGCATCCCTGTCTGGTGCCAGATCTCAGTGGAAATGCTTCCAACTTTTCCCCATTCAATAGGATGCTGGCCGTGGGTTTTTCATAAATTGCTTTGATTATATTGAGGAATGTTCCTTCTATACCCAATTTGCTTAGAGTTTTCATCATGAAAGGGTGTTGAATTTTGTTGAATGCTTTCTCTGCATCTATTGAGATAATCATATGGTTTTTCTGCAGTTTGTTAATGTGGTGAATCACATTGATTGATTTGCGAATATTGAACCATCCCTGCATACCAGGGATAAATCCCACTTGGTCTGGGTGGATGATTTTTCTGATGTGTTGTATTCTATTGGCGAGAATTTTATTGAGGATTTTTGCGTCTATGTTCATCAGGGATATTGGTCTGTAATTTTCTTTCAGTGCTGCATCTTTCTCTGGCTTAGGGATTAAGATGATGCTGGCTTCATAGAAAGAATTTGGGAGGATTCCATCTTTTTTGATTGTTCTGAATAGTTTGAGAAGAAATGGAATTAGTTCTTCTTTAAATGTCTGGTAGAATTCAGCAGTGAATTCATCTGGTCCTGGGCTTTTCTTTGTTGGGAGGGCCTTTATTACTGTTTCAATTTCTGTTTCATTTATGGGTCTATTTAGGTTTTCTATGTCTTCATGGTTCAATTTAGGTAGATTGCATGTGTCCAGGAATCTATCCATTTCTGATAGATTTTCCTGTTTGCTGGCATACAAGTCCTTGTAGTAATTTCTGATGATTCTTTTTATTTCTGTGGTGTCTGTTGTTACGTTTCCTTTTTCATCTCTGATTTTATTGATTTGGGTCTTTTCTCTTCTTTTTTTTTAGTTAGTTGGGCCAATGGGGTGAAAAAAAAAAAAAACCAGCTCTTCGCTTGGCTGATTTTTTGTAATGTTTTTTTTTTTGGATTCAATCCTGTTAATTTCTTCTGTGATTTTAATTATTTCTCTTCTCCTACTAGATTGTTTTTCTAGGTCCTTGCGATGCGCTGAAAGCTCACTTATTTGGTACCTTTCCAATTTCTTGATATAGGCACCTATTGCTATAAACTTGCCTCTCAATACTGTTTTTGCCATATCTCATAAGTTTTGATATGTTGTGTTGTTATCCTCATTTACTTCCAGAAAGTTTTTGATTTCTCTTTTGATTTCTTGAATGACCCAGTGTTCATTCAGGAGCATGTTGTTCAGTCTCCATGTGTTTGCATACTTTCTAGGGTTTCCTGAGTTGCTAATTTCCAGCTTCGTTCCGCTATGGTCTGAGAAGCTGCATGGTATGATTCTAATTCTTTTAAATTTGCTGAGACTTGTTTTATGGCCTAGTATGTGATCAATCCTAGAGAAGGTTCCATGCACTCCTGAGAAGAATGTAAAGTCTTTAGATGTAGGATTGAAAGTTCTGTAGATATCTGTTAGATCCATTTGGGCAATAGAGTCGATTAAATCTGCTGTTTCCTTGTTGATCTTCTGTCCAGATGATCTGTCTATTTCTGAGAGTGGAGTATTGAAGTCCCCCAGTACTATTGTATTTGAATCTAAGTCTCCCTTTAAGTCCCATATCTTTTAAATAGACCGGTGCCCTGTAATTAGGTGCATATAGAATTATAATAGTTACATCTTCCTGTTGAATTGAACCCTTAATCATTATATAGTGCCCCTCTTTGTCTCTCTTAACTGTTTTTGTATTAAAGTTTATTTTGTCTGATATTAATATGGCTACACCTGTTTTTTTTTTTTTTTTTTTTTTTGGTTTCTGTTGGCGTGGAATATCTTTTTCCAACCTTTCACTTTCAGTCTGCATGCCTGTTTGTTAGAGAGATGTGTTTCTTGTACGCAGCAAATAGTTAGGTTTTGTTCCTTAAGCCAATCAGCCAATCGGTGTCTTTTAACTGAAGAGTTTATTCCATTGACATTTAATGTGACTATTGATACATAGTGACTTTGTCCTGCCATTTTCCCGGAGATATTTTCTAGTATATGCTTTGAGCTTCCTATGCTCTTTTACTGGTAGGTTTTCTTCCTTTACCTTCTATCATATTGATGGCCGTGTTTCTGTGTTTCTGAGTGTAGCACATCTTTAAGTATCTTTTGCAGGGCCAGATGAGTGGCGGCAAACTCTTTCAATTTCTGTTTGCTATGGAAGGTCTTTATTTCACCTTCATTCACAAATGAGAGCTTAGCAGGATATAATATTCTGGGCTGGCAATTTGTCTCTCTTAGCACCTGTGCTATGTCTCGCCATTCCCTCCTAGCCTGTAGTGTTTCTGATGAGAAGTCTGCTGTGAGTCTAATTGGAGGTCCTCTGAGAGTAATCTGATGTTTCTCTCTTGCACATTTTAGGATCCTTACTTTGTTTCACTGTGGTGAGTTTAATTACAACGTGCCGTGGTGAGGATCTCTTTTGGTCATGTTTACTAGGGGTTCTATGAGCTTGCTGTACTAGGATGTCTCTGTCCATCTCCAATCCCAGAAAGTTCTCTGCTAGTATCTCACTAAAAAGGCCTTCTAATCCTTTCTCTCTCTCCATGCCTTCAGGAACTCCTAGAACTCGAATGTTGTTTTTTTTAATCGTATCCTGTAGATTCCCAACACTATTTTTTAGATTTCTAATTTCCTCTTCTTTTCTTTGGTTTGACTGTATGTTTTCCTGTGCTCTGTCTTCTGATATTCTCTCTTCTGTTTCACTGACTCTGTTTTTTAACTTTCTAATGTGTTTGTCATTTAATCTATTGAGCTCTTCATTTCATTTTGATTTCTCTTCACTATCACACTTTCCTGTTCTACTAGTTTCTGTGTTTCATTTTGATTCTTCCTTAAAATTTCATTTTCATGAGAGAGATTTTCAATCCTGTCCAATAAGGATTTCTGTAGTTCAAGGATTTGCTTTTGAAAACTTCTAAATGTTCTTATCATAAATTTTTTGAAATCCGTATCTTGCATTTCTTCTATCTCATCATCTTCATAATCTTGGCTTTGGGTGTTCTGTTTATTTGGAGGTGTCATAGTGTCTTCATTGATCTTGTTCCCTCAATTTTTGGGTTTGTTGCTTGGCATTGTTAATTTTTCTTCCCTCACTGTGAGTTTTTTTTTTTTTTATACCATGTCTGTGTTAAGTGGACTGTCTGCTGTTGGAGGAGCCTTGGAGGCTTGAGATGGGTGTTTCCTGAGAGCTCTGCTTGGTTCTTCAGGGTTACAGGTGTGCAAAGGTGACACCCTCAGGTTATGGGTGGTAAATCTCTCTCTCTATGTATTTATTTATTTATTTATTTATTTATTTATTTTATTTTTTATTCAGGAGGTGTGTAATACCGCACAGCTGAGCAGAATTGATGGCATTTAGCTTCCTATCTCTGGCTTCTATCCAAAGAGTCTGTGCGGGCTCAGTTTCTCCTGCGGACTCCCACTGGGTTGCCTAGGCTAGTGAATTGTAGCGCCTCAGTTCCTTAGCTCTCCCCTTTTGTTCTGTATATCCAGAGTGGGGCCTGCTCTTTGTCTCTTGCTCACCTTTGCAAGGTTGGCGGAGAGAGAAACTCGTCTGTACCAGTACCCCCCCACTTTCTTTTTTTTCCTTCTCTCCTGTAGTCAGTCTGGTGAACTTTCCCGCCTCAAGCCCACTTCCCTCTAGATTCTGTCCACTGTTTCCCCGACAATGTCTCGGGTTACTGAGCTCACCTCCCCTTCCAGCGCTGATGTGTGGACTTGGAGCCCTGGGTGTCCCTGCTCTCCCCGCTGGTCATCTGTCATACAGTACTTAAATTTCTAGCATGAAATGACGACTGTCATGTTAGGATGCAGGAATTTGGCCCTCTTCAGATGTGTCTTCTTGGCCTTGGACTTCCCATACTCCAGACTTCAGGAACACAGAATACATTCAGTGCCTTTGAATCAGCATCAGGAAGGTAGCAGGGCCATTTCCTCACTTCCGAGGCATTCTGGGGTCCTTGGGAGGCTCCTGCAGTGTAGGAAGTTCACACAGCGCAGCCCCTGAGGCACCTGAGCCCGCTCAGCAGCAGCACCGGGGACCCCTCCCAGTGCTGCCACAAAGAAAGATCCCGCGGGACTTGAAAATGTCACTCTTAAATTTGGGTTTTCTTGAGCTTCTGATACCATCTTGCAAATTCTGGTTCTGGTTCTCTTTTGGTGTCTCTAAATTTAGACCTGTTTAACAATTATTTGTAACTTGGGAAGATGTTATAAAGCTTAAGGCATATCTTAACTTTAGAGTAAAGATGATATGAATTATTAGCATGTGATTCTAAGACATATGCTTTTATATTTTAATCTATGAAACAGTGTTAGGGGACATGAAGCCATTTTAACTTTATTATTGAGCCCCTACTATCTCCTTACTCACAGATCAAGAAAGATTTTTAATGGTGATATGAGACAGTTTTCTTTCAGCTATTCACTACTCTTCAGTCATTCAATCCTAGTGTTATTGCCGTGTTGACACCAAGGTTGTGTAAGGAAGTAGTGAAGAGTAGAGTCTCTAGAGCCAGTCTGCTTGAGTGTGAAATCTACCATTGGCAGCTTGGTGACACTAAGCTAGTTCCCTAATTTCTCCATGCCTCAGTTTTCACATAATAATAGTATCTGTCTACAGTTGGGCATTATGTTGACTAAATGAACTAGCATATATAAAGTACCTAAAACAATGCCAGGATGTAAAAGCTATTTGTACTCTTATATTAGAAAACTGTGCTTTTCTTTTAATCTCTGCTTTTTGGGCTTCATTTAAAAAATTATTATTGTTATTAGTTAGTCTATAGCACCATCAGGTTTCTCCTGCCATAATTAGGAGATTAAAAATTAGATTTGGTTCTTTACTTCCTTGTGGTTCTGTTCAGTCTCTCTGTGACAGTGTATGTGTCGGTGTGTTCTTGGTGTTCCTACTACATTCCATGATAAAAGCCACAACATCTTTCTTCCAGAAGGATGAAGACATAAGCCCACAAAAACAATCACTAGGTTTTCATCATTTGATGCCTCATAGGAAGATTCCAATTTGAATATGAATAGCAAACAGGGGCCTTGAGGAAGATGCAGTTTAAAAAAAAACATGAAAATGGCTATATTACATATTGCCTATTTTCCATTTAACTCCTGGGCAAAGGAATGACTGTAAGACTTAAATAAATATAATCACTTAAAGTCAATCAGGACCAAAGTCCCCATAAAAACCAACAATTTTGGGTTAAATGAGTATTTGTTAGCAGCACATTGCATGGGAGAGTTTAAAATAAGGCCTCTATGGAGGCATGATATTGGGGTTGGATCTGAAGGGTGAAAAGAATAATAGTGAGATGGTAGAGGGAATTCTAACGGGAGAAGTGTAGAATTCAATCCATAGACATGCAAATGGAGGGTACTTGGGGGTGGGAGAATGAGGGATAGAGAAGGCCATATCCTGAGCCAGATGAGATTTCTGGGGGGAAACAATAAGAAATTATATTTGGTATTACTGATTGCGTCTGATTTTAGAGGCCCTTAGAAGAGGTAGATGTGTGTGTGTGTGTGTGTGTGTGTGTGTGTTTGAATACAGTAGACTATTAGGAGCTATTGTAAATTCATCAATGGAGCAGTAACTCTGATAAATTCAAACCAATAGTATGAGTAAGAGAAATTCAAGCAAGGAAATGAGGGACATAGGAAGATCAGTTAGAGCTGGGAGCAGAAGGGTTTGCCAGTGATCTCTGCAAGGTACTCTTTACCTATCCCCAGAGCAAACTTTAGACAGAGCGTGCCTTTCTAACATTCAGCAGATCCCATCTGTAATGGCATTCTGCCTCTCTCTCTCTCTCTCTCTCTCTCTTTTCTTTTGTCCTTTGAACAATGAATTCCAATCTCTTGATTCAGATAAATTATGTCTCAGGCCCTTATTAAAGTACTTGCAGACAGTATCACTAAATGTTTTCTAAAGGTGAGCACTACAAATTATAGAATAGCAAACTTGGCATTGTTTCCAAGGAAAATTCCAGAATAAATTATCTAAGAGAGCACTTAGTATGGAAGCAATGCACTTTAAGTGCTAGCATGGCCCATAAATAGCAAGTCATAAGACAAACCTAATTGCCTTTTTTGGCAGGGTTGTCAAAAGGAGAAGGAAGAAGTACTAGATATATTGAATCCAAATTCCAGTGAGGCAATTTGCCCGGTGTGTCTGGTAAACATTCAGCATGAATGGCGGTTAAGATGAATGACTGCATTTTCCCATTTAGCAGCTCTCTGTGGACAACTGTAACCTGGAAGGGTTTAGGGGTTCCTCGAAGGCTCTGTTTTTGACTGTGCCCTGGTTAATGAGTCAGATTCTTAAATTATCTCAACAGACTGATACAAAGAGAACTGAAGGTGAATATTAAGAGGGATAATTGAAAGTCATTTTTTGACTTGGGCCACCCAGTGTGCAAGTACAGGAAGAGGATATTGAAATATAGAGGAAACAATATACATATGTATTGTGCTATTATCCTGAGAAAAACAATGCCTAATAGAGCAAATTGATTTTTTAATAATAATAATCATAGTATAAATTCAGGGAATATACTGCAAAGGGGAATATTATGGGACAAAATAAGTCTTTGAAACTCCCTGGTGTTGGTAGATTTCAGTGACAAATAGGGAAGGGACCAACTATCCCACCCCAGGGATTTGAGGAGTTTGCTGTTTCCACCACTTGGGAGACTTAATTCATAAGATGACTTCCCTTAAACTACTAATTCAATTAGTATAAACTGTTAAGGCAAGGCTTTTCTCTGCATTTGAACTTCTAGTGCCTGGAACGTAACATACTCATCCCCACACTCCCAGTCCAGAGCTTTCCCAAAGATTAAAAGCCCTCACAAAACGGCTGCATGGTCTGACATTCAGCACACAATCCTGTGTCACTGAGCTGATAGGATGCAAGAAACTTACAGTTAGAGTTTAGGCTCTGTTTGTGCTTAGAGCAGAACTGGAGATTTTTAAAGCCTAGCAGCGCCAGCTCTCAGATGTTCCATGTAAAGAGAGAAAACGTAAATTCTTTATTTCTATTTTTGCTGCTCCAGACTATACTTCTCCTTTATTTTGTTGGAAAATAAATCTTCAGATGTGAAGGCCAGAAATCCAAATTACTGATTAGTAATTTGGAACTTGCTGTTATAAAACACATTAAATCCAGCAGTAATTCGCATATAACCTCATCATCTAAAAGGGAATCTTGGTCAGTGCAGACTATTACTATCAATGAATACATCTGTGGTCTATGGTGCTTCTTTGCAAAACTGCTGGTTTTTTTCTGCTTGCTATTTGGAAGCATGAGGTAGTAGAATGAACAGAACTGTAAAACTATTCATTGGTATTTAGCTTGTTCACTGTGTTTGGTGACTGTCCTACACTTTTCATTATGCTATCATTTTGGTTTCTGAACAACCAAATAACAGAGAAATTAAGACTGGAAATGAACATGCTCTAGGGGCAACAGTAGAATACACATAAGCAAGTACGTAACATGAGCCAAGAGATAATACAAGCAGAACATGTACTCACTTTATGATCACAGTGTCTTGCAGCTAATTAATCAGCATTCACTAAGCCCTGTTCTTGTGGACAAATATTATAGTAAGCATGATTAAATACAAATCAGACAAAATATAAACTAAACAACATAAACAAACACCATAAAAAATGGCTGCCGCTGCACTCAATAGGCTAATCCTCCACCCACAGTGCAGGCACACCAGGTTCTAGTCCCAGTCAGGGCGTCGGATTCTGTCCTGGTTGCCCCTCTTCCTGTCAGCTCTCTGCTGTGGCCCGGAAAGACAGTGGAGGATGGACCAAGTCCATGCGCCCTGCACCCACATGGGAGACCAGGAGGAATCACCTGGCTCCTGGCTTCAGATTGGCGCAGTGCGCCAGCTGCAGCGTGCCGCCAGAGCGGCCACTGAGGGGTGAACCAACAGAAAAGGAAGACCTTTCTCTCTGTCTCTCTCTCTCTTACTGTCCACTCTGCCTGTCAAAAAAAAAAATGTATGCCTAGGCTTCTGCATTCAAAAGGCAAGCTTTGTTTCTCAGCCTATTGACATATATTAACCTTCAGGGAGGGGGCAGTAAATAATTCTTTCAAATTTCATCTGAGTGAGATATTATATTTTTTGACATTCTGTTAAGATGAGTTATTCTATTCACTTATTCTCCAAGCATTTATTGAGTACCTTCCATAGTCACTCTCTGTTAATCATCATGACAGCCATCATTTTTCAAATATTTTCTGTATTCCAGGTACTATTTTGATATTCTACATACATCACCTCATCTACTCATTACAAGACTCTTAGGGCTAGAGAACTTTTGTTTGCCAAGAGCCGTTTGGACATTCATAACATCATTTGTTGGCCATATAAAATTACCAACTTAAAAACTAGGCTATTATTTATGTATTTGAAAGTAACAGTTACAGAGACAGGAGAGTCAGAGAAAGAAAAATTTTCCATCCACTGGTTTACTCCCCAAATGGCCACAAGGATCAGGGCTGGGCCAAGCTGAAGCCAAGAGTCAGGAGTTTATTCCTGGTCTCCCACGTGGGTGGCAGGGGCCCAAGCTCTGGGACTATTCTCCACTGCTTTCCCAGGCCATTAGCAGAGAGCTGGATTGGAAGTAGAGCAGCTGGGACTCAAATCAGCACCCATACGGGATGCCAGCACTGTAGGAGGCCGCTCAACCTGCAGCACCATAGCTCTGGCCCCAGATTTATTGAATTTTGAGTCCCATCTGTGGTTGCCTTGGCAGGGCCACATCAAATGATTTCATGGGTCTTATATGGCCCATGGGCCAGACATTCCCCCCCTCCCAAGGAAACAGAGCTGAGAAGGCATAGCCAATGAGCTACAGTGCAGGATTGCGAATCTGATCTCTAAGAGCCCAGAGCACTGGCCCTTCACATTGACAAACATGCTTTCTTTTATTGATCAAAAGAAGATATTTGTGCTTGTACTCTAAAACAATAGTGATATTTAATGCAGGATGCATAAATGAGGGGTCTTCAAAAGTTTATAAACATGCTTATTATGAAAAAAATGGCATGGACTTCAAAATTTTTTTGTATATAAATTAATACCTTTTAATTCTATTTTTTCCACAAACTTTTTGAAATACCTTCACATACTATGCCCAAAGGAAAATTATTCATTTTAAATTAGTAACAGATGCCAAGTAAATAATACTCATTTGGTTCCAACGCTGTATATCTGAATGTACAAAGCTGAAATACGTTTTAACTAAAAACACAATAATTTAAAATATTAAAATATTAATTCACTATAGTAGTCAACTTTTTGTCACTGCATTAAAATATGTAATGAGATGAACTTTATACAGAGAAAGCTTTATTTAGCTTGTTTATTTAGTTTTTTAGGTGTAACTCCAAGGTCAGGGAACCTCATTAGATTGGTCGTTGATGAGAACAGTGAAGGTGGAGAGTGTAGCACAGGCAGAGAAAGATCACATCACATGCCAAGATGATGACAAAGAGTAACTGGGCCTCGCCCAGGCTTCATAACCAACCCTTGCATGAACATTACCTCCCCAGGTCTTGCACTGCAGTGGCTACGGGTCTTTCATGAGGCCCAGCTCCTAGACACCATCACTGAATTAAACTTCCACTCTCTCAGTGTCCTTAACCTGAATGTTTGGGATTTAAATGTCCGCGTGAGTTCAGGAGCCAAATCTAGTCCAATTTGTAGCATTTACTAATTAAAAGTATTGTGTATAAAAATGCAAAAAAATCATTATCTCCCCTCAAAGGACATAATATACTAAAGACAAGGAGCATTACAAACTTTCAGCTGGTTGAAGATGGATAGAATACAAAAAGAGCATCTTAAAAGTAACAGATGCGCGCTTTTAATACAGGATGGCAAAGTTCTTTCTTGGAGATAAATTCTTCATTTGGCATTTTTACTTTTGAGTTTTCTCAAAATTTCTTTTTCTTTAAAAATTAGATTAACGTATTTTACTTGAAAGGTAGAGTGACACACACATACACACACACACACAGAAGGAGAAAAAAAGAGAGGGAGGGAGGGAAAAAGGGAGGGGGGGGAATAGATCTTCTACTCACTGTTTCAGACCCTAGAGAGCTGCAATGACCAGGGCTGGCCCAGGCCGAAGTCAGGAGCCTGGAACTATATCCAGGTCTTCCACATGTGTGACAAAGACCCGAGTAGTTGGGCCACCTTCTGCTGCCTTCCCAAGCACATTAGCAGGTGGCTGGATAGGAGGCAGAGAATCTGTGACTTGAACCTGTGCTCTAATATGGGACTCAACCGTGTGCACATAATCTAGAGCTAGCGGTGGAGGAACAGCCCACTGCTCCCACTGCCCCAAAGCTCGGCGGGATGGGGCCAGCAAATAAGAAAACCAGAGGAGCACCCACACCAACAATGCCCTCTTGTATAGGCTTCTGTGGGAGCTCTATATGTTGAGAGCTTGGGGCCTCTGTAGCTACATGAAAAGGTGTCGGGTATAACTGGCTTTGGAGTGCCACCACACCCAACATAGTTTCACCCTCCTAGAACATTAACCAGAGACCCAGGGCCACAATCACCACAGCTTCCTGCTATTTGCAGAAAGGGCAGACACTCCACAAAATCACAGAAGCATAACCACAAAGATAAGAACCAACAGAAGACAAAAAATTAAAAAATCAACCTAACAATTGAAAAACAAGAGTTGAAACTCAAGAAATAAGAACAAGGAAGCCACCATGACACCCACAGAGGAACACAACAACATCTCAATTTTGAGAATGTGAAAATGAAGACATCAAGGAAATGCCAGAAATAGAATTCAGAAAATTAATCATAGGATTACAAAAAATCAGATGCAAATCCATGATCTAATAAAACTATACATGACATAAATGGAACTTTTTCCCAGGTTTCCCAGGAAATTGTAATATATACAGAAATCAAAATGAAATTTTAGAAATGAAGAATTCCATGGAGCAAATAAAAAATGCCGTGGAAAGTCTTGACAGCAGACTTGATGAGGCAGAAGAAAGAATATCCAAACTAGAAGACAAATCCTTAGAAACCTCACAATCAGACAAAAGAACAAAGCAAAAAAAAGAAAAAGAAAACTTAAAAACAGTATTGAAGTTCTATGGGACACTATCAAATGATGCAAAATATTAGTCTTAGGAGGTCCTGAAGGAATAGAAAAAGAGAAGGGAATAGAAAGCCTATTCGGTGAAATAATTAAAGAATATTTCTCCAATTTGGATAAAGAAAAGGGATGTTCAAATAGATGGACCACAGAGAACTCCTAGCAAACATTACCAGAAAAGACCCTCAAAACAACACATTATAGTCAAACTTTCCACAGTAAAATATAAAGAAAAGATTCTAAAATGGGCATGAGAGAAATGACAAATAATTTTCAGAGGAACGCCAATTAGACTCATAGCTGACTTCTCACCAAAAACCCTACAGGCCAGAAGAGAATGGCAACATTTAGTCCAAGTCGTAAAAGAAAAAAACTATCAACCCAAAATACTGTACCCCACAAAGCTTGCACTTACGATGAAGGTGAAATGAAGACCTTCTATAACAAACAGAAATTGAAAGAATGTGTTGATACTTATCCAGCCTTACAGAAGGTGCTTAAGGATGCACTATACACAGAAACACAGAAAGACAGCCATCATTATGAAATAATGAGAAGGCATAAATATCACCAATAGAAATATAAAAAAATCCAAAAGTAAACAGTAGGAATATATACAGAAAAGTGGCAGAGTCAGGTTGTTATTTATCAATAGTAAATGGACTCAATTCTCCACTTAAAAATACAGATTGGCTGAAGTGATTGAAAAACAAGACCCATCTATTTGCTGCTTACAAGAAACACATCTCACCAACAAAGATA